>NC_088213.1:38801761-38839261 GCF_036934945.1 Oncorhynchus masou masou
ACGCACGCCTCTATGAAGAGGGAACGCAACACCCTGCTACAACTAAACTCTCCGTGAAGTGAAAGAGGTATGGACTGTAGGTGCGAGTAAGGATGACAACAGGCAGAATGTGGTACCGTTTACAAGGACTTTATTCCTTTACACGGTAATATGGGGAAAAGGGGCTGGACGGAACCAAAGCAAAGAAAGTAAATCTCAAAGCCCCCCCTCCTATCTTACCTGCCTAACCAATACTTACCTAATTTAGCACCACCTGGTGCCCTAACCAAAATACAGGGGGTTGTCCGCCCAGGTCTTACCTATTGTGCCTAGACAGCGAATATACTACGGGTATATGTATGCCCGCGGGCCTCTTGCCTAAGCACTCCCTAGGTGCCTTCCCCTTCCCCCCTGGGAACAAATGAAACAGGAGAACAAATAATTTCTCAAACAAACTAAGAAACTAAGGACATCAAATAAGCTCTATCTGAGCAACAAACTCACTGAACATACCAACTGCTACCAACAACTAACATAGTAAATTATCCACAGCCATCAGAACACTGGCTTTTATATAGCTTCAGAATGAATGTGTAACTGGAGACAGCTGTGTCTTGACGAGGGGGCGGGGTCAGCTCTCCAATTAGCCATGGAGTTGACCAATCAGCTGCTTGAAGGATTTCAGGAAGCCATTTCCTGAAAAAAACACATGCAAATACACAAACTACAACACAAACTGGGGAACGTAACAAGGACATATCTGGACATTAGCATACCTCTATCCACAAAGCAGATGTCATTCTCTTTTCTTTCCATGTTCCCCTTTTCTCTCTATCCTCAACGTGTTTGATCAGTGTGTCTAGGTCAGTGCTGCGACTGCAGGTAATTCTCTCTGTGCTGACAGTGGAGACAAAAAGCTCCAGGGTGACAGAACCCCCCCCCGTCTAGAAACCATGAAATGTCCTTCACCACAAAATGGCCAAGTGGACGACATGCGTAACAAAAGAGTGGAATGCACCTTGCCCTCTCTCTTTTTCGCTTTCTCTCATCCCCACTGTCATTCGAAGCGTAGTCCCAGGCTACTTCTATTCTCCGCAACCTTGTCCTTGTCCCTGAACCCTTTGGCACAGCGAGCAGTCTCTTTTTGACTTTCTGTTGTTTGCCTTGCTTGTTTGTCTCCTTGGACTCCATTTTCAAGTTATTGTTAAGTTAAACCGATTGGTTGATACCACAAAATGTAGTCAATATTTTTTTACATTTCTGCATTGCCATTCCCTGCTCCTGTCAAATGAGCAGCCAGCCTAACTTAATACCGTGCTCCCATTTGTCTGTCGATATCATACCAGACCGTAAAATAAACGGATGTGCATTCATCGATTCTCACTTCCACATCCACCTTTCATTGGCTCTCTGGTTCCCAGAAGGGCAGGCTGGCTTCGGGAATGAATTGGACACTGAATCCTAAAATGACCCCCAGACTCACAGCCACGGGCAGTTCTATTACACGTGTTTGAAAACAGGGCAGCGTTCAAATCCAAATAGACTGTGGCAATTGATTCTTGATCAATGATGGAATGATTCTAATCTCGCACGGGCGGGGGATCAATCGTGTTAATGTCCCGGGATTGGCTGAACTTAATTAGCTCAGGTCCCGGTCCATAGTTTATCTGGTGGTCTGCTTTTGGCCGGGATCGTTATGTGACCCCATGCTGATTCAGATCGACCATCGTTTCTCTTAGAATAGCAGGGCTAACGGTCCCAGGACAATGTCCAGACCAGCCATTTGATGTCAAGTCTCTGTCATGTCCTCTGTGTCAATCATTTCAGCCAGCCCTGTATCAACACACTGATCCATTCCTTTTCTGCTACCATCTTTAAAGAGTTTACGGTGTGTGTGTCAGACTCAAAGACGGAAAAGAAGAATGAAATGAGCTCTGAAATTTGTGTGTGGCATTTTGTTAGCCATTATTGTAACGGCACTGTCTACTATCACCCCAAGGAGCACCTATCTTCCTCTTCATCCTCCCCATCTTTGTTCTCTCTGTCCTTTTCCTGTCCACATCCTCCCCTGACCTCAGCCCTTCTTCACAGCAGTCTGTCTGTCCTCATTAAGCGAGGGGAGAGATGGAGGGAGTAGACAGAGGGAAGGAGTGTTCCCTGGGCCTTTTCCCAGCTCTCTTCCCAGGGGGTCTGTTTTTGGTGTCAAATAATAATTGGTGTGTGTGTGTGTGTGTGTGTGCGTGTGTGTGTGCGTGTGTGTGTGCGCGTGCGCGTGCGTGTGTGTGTGTGGAGAAGGAGTAGTACTGGTAGTCTGAAGAAACTGCACCGAGTCTGAAGAAAGCTCATGAGATACAGAGATGTTGTCAGGTTGAAAGAGTTTCTCTTGTGAGACTTTAGTGACGTAGTTGTCTGGGGTGTTCATTTGACTCCATTAATGATATCAAGATGGCGGAGCATGATGAGCCCTTAATCACTGGCTCTTACTGGAGCAACAACAGTTACTCACTAACCTTCACAAGTGGAAGTTACCATTTTACTACCCTCCTCCTGAGTTCTCTATCTCTCTCTCTCTCTCTCTCTCTATCTCTTCTTTTCTTCCATCTTTTCTCCCTCTTGTAATGGAACAGTCATTGGTATTTTTACTGGTTGATCCTCCCTCTTGGCTGGCACCCCCTCTGCCATCTTGTTTACCATCTGCTTGTTGCCCCCTGTGGGGTAGACAGCCGTCTGCTTCGGGGGGGGGGGGGGGGGCTGTCACATGATGCCCTCAGATTGCGGAGGGTGAGGATGACTCATTATTATAAGGGTCCCATTTATAGAATAGACTGAGTGACATAGAGGTAAAAACAGAGACATGGTGTATAATCAATGGTGAAAGGAGAGAGATGGGTGACATTGACATGTGGGTGACAGAGGAAGTCAGAACGAGAGGGAACACAAATCTCTTGTATCTTTTCGTCACCCCCTAGATGGATGCTGTCTTCTCCATCACAGAGCAAATCTGAGCAAATCTGTCAAACTCACAGAGCTGAAGTTATTAACCCTATGAAGACGTGTATACACACACACACACACACACACATAGCATTACACTGTAGTCGATCTGCTCTCTGTCCTTCCCCTCCCCATCTGATCGATGGCTAGAATGCTCCATTCTTTTCACCTCACTAACCTCTCCAAAGGAATGGAAGTGAAGTGGCTCATGAAATTGACCTGACACAATCAACCCCTTTTTCTGTCTCACTCTCTTTTTTTGTTCTCGTTTCCTCCCTTCCTCCCTGTCTCCCTCCCTCCGTCCCCGTCTCCCTCCCTCCGTGTCGCTCCCAGAGAGAAGATGACATATCTGGATCTGTCTTGCGCCTAATGTAGCATGATCTAATTCAGCTGAGATGGGCACACCTGGCATTAGATTAACCTGCCCTGGGCACACCTGGTGCTCTGGGGATTTGATTAGGCTGTGATGGGCACAGCTGAGAGAGAGGACACGGGGATTGGATTCTCCAGACAACTGGTACACATTGCAGGGAGAGCTGCTGTGCTGCTCTGCAGAGCTCATCTGTTAACTCATATACACACGGATGCACGTGCGCACACAGACATGTACACATGGAGGCACGCACGCACGCACGCGCGCACGCACGGAGGCACACACACACACAGAAGGTCTGTCTGTTGGAGTACAGATGCTGAGGCGTCTGTTTGTAACTACAACCAATGTCGTGATGATAGTGTAGTCCCTCCCCTTTCCACATTCACTTACATTCTGTGTCCTACTACTAACTCCCTCTATTCCTCTCGACTCCGGTTAACCAAGGCTCTCTAACACAATCTGCCTCTTAGCCTCAAGCTATCTCAGGCAGTATCACAATAAACATGCCCTCGCTCATAAGACTCAAACTAACACAGGCCTCTTTGCCTAGACACATTTAGCCTCCAGTAAACACAAACTTTCTGCATTCTCTCCTCCTCCTTCCAGCTAATCAGCTCTCCTGTGTTCTCTGCCCTGCCTAAGACTTCTGAATATAGATGTCAGATATGTACAATACCTATTCCTGTAGACTCCAGTGAGTGGCTTGTATAATATTCTACCAGTGTGTGATCTGTTTGGCTGTGATTGGTTCAGTACTGTATGCTGATAGGCTCAATGTATGGTGATAGGAGCACTGATATGAGTTTAACCAGAGAGGAAGAGGCGAAGCGAGAGGAGTAACTGGGCCCAAAATCTGTATATATATATATATATATAATGGATAATCTGTGGTTTAACACACATCCCTGCCTCTAGCTACCACCCCTCCCTCCCTCATCTCAACAGGTCAGGAGGTCCATGTAGCTGCTGGCTCTGTGTGTGTGGTTCAATCCATCTTCCAGCAACAGGTGCCGAGTGGAATCAGTATCGAACTCTGACATCGACAATGCAACGCAGAGAGGAGAGAGGGAGCAGGTAGGGCCAGTCATCAGGCGAGAAGCGAAGAGAGGAAAGTGCATTTCAAGACATCCATAGAGTAGAGTTGGCCTCAATGTTCCCTTAAAGCTGCACACGGGCGCGCAGCTCCCCCGGGACTGCCTCCCTCGCAGAATAAATTTCAGCCCGCACAGAGAAGCATGAGATTGAACTCCACTCAACTTTCTAGTTTTCCCCTTTAGTTAACACTATCAACGTTTCCCTCTACTGTGTGAATTGTGCTCAAATCAATGCAATATTAGCTACTGTCAATGCAACAACCTGAAGCAAAACAAAGTATGCAAGAGATTTTCTGTTAGGCAGAGCACATTGGAGTAGGATTCTATTGCATTTACAGGCATGACTCCGGTCCATACTGAGCTGGACTGTGTTTACAGCGTGAGGGGTTACGAGTAGATGCGCTTGTTTTGAGATCAAAGCGAGAGCTGCATGTAGCCACCTGTGCACATTTGTTCATATTCTTTGCTAGGTAAAGAGCTTTTTTTTATGTCTTAAAGGGGCAGTGTTGTATTTTGAGACAGGCTTTGATAAGCTAAGTAGCCAATAGGCAGAGGGTAGCATAATTTGTCTGATTCTCTATTATAATGGTGTGGGGAAAATAATGATATTTATTTTGTGAAGTGGTTTCTTGCATCAAAAAACAGAACATTTTCAGTCACCTCCTTGTCTGAAGGAGCAACAGGTTCATGTCAATCCCTTTTTTTTCAATGAATGTAGGCATTTTCTCCATTGTTTTCTATGGTAGGTCAACATTAGGACGAAATAGCGACGGTAGCGTACTTGGCCACTGGTATAACTGTAACTTAAAGTGGGTACAAACGCAGTGTTCACAGTAAACGCGCCAGAAGTTACACAGTCTGCGCTCATCAGAGCTCAGTGGCGAAAACAATTATGTGAACATTGGTTAGCCTCATCTCGGTTTTTTCAAAGATTACAATATGGGAAAAAAAACAATCTAGTAAAATAACATTCACAGATGAGTCACAGTAGGTTGTGCATGACTGATATGTACCAGTATTCAGTTGGCAACTGACTTCTGATATGATTTGCCCCTTTTTAAATGGCTCAATGATTGTGAATGAGATATGAGATCAAGCTCACAGACACGGTTCCCTATTGTTATTCCGAGCATGGCATATCTCTGCTCTCTCTGTCAGGGAGCTTTACATTGTCTCCTCTCTTCTCCCATAGCGCAGACAGGCCTTTTGGGGAAAACACATTTAGGTTCCCATGGTTACAGTGGATGTACTGAAAAGGTTTTTTTGTTTTTTTTAACCCTCTGAATTTTGCTTATTTACCATAGTAACATTCTCCTTCTTAATTTGTGCTCCTGGCACATTGTACTTCATAGTCATTTGTATGCAGTGCAACTCCAGCTTCCTCCCTAAATGTGTGGCTGAGAGGAGCTGATGGGCTTTAAGAAGAGGTTTAGCAGCCAGCTGTGTGATATAACATCCTCTAAAAAAGTAGAGAACAGACAACCCCCGAAAGGCCCTCCTCAAAGCAGCCTGTTATCAAGTCGCTCTGTTCCCAGAGACAGGCCTGTCTGCAGCCTCTTGTCTCAACCTACACTTCCAGCCAGAACAGTTGTTCCTGCCTCGCCTTCGTTAAAGCACTGCTACCCCCGCCGTCTCACCTCACGTCCTTCTTTAACAAGCTGTTTGTTCCTCGTTCGCTGGGAGAGGAGCGAAGTGGGATTCGCTAATCTCTGAATTCATTATCCGCCTATTACCATCCCCGGCACCTGGGTCCCGACAGGCACTCCTGTGTTCCCTCCATTCTAAGCACACATTTATAAAGTAGCGACTGACTATACTGTCTGTCTGTTTCTAAAACCCCACTCCCAGCTCTGTGCTGTCCTAGTGCCTATGCTCCGTCGTGTAAAACAAGAGCAGTACAATGGAATGGTGTCCTGTTTTTCGAAAGATGACACATGGCGTGATAAGGCTTTGTTTCTGTAGGGACAATGTGTTCTCCCCACATGTTAATGCTAATGTCTTGCTCAGTGATACATCACCCGCGGGCCGTTTACTATCCGTCTCGGGGGGGGGGGGAGCTGCTGATGTGTATCGATCGTGGACACACACACAAAAAAAAGAGGTAAATCAGCACATCTCCATGGTTATGGGGAGGTGGAGAGGGCGTAGGGGAGGGAGTCTGGAACGGGGCCCTGGCGTTTCGCTGTAGAGGCACAGAATCAATCGGTGCAGGATCAGAATCAATGGCATCGATGGCAATTTTTACGTTGGGTTTTGACAAGCTGATCCTCCGTTGTGGGCACTCTTGCACTTTATTGCTCTTCCTCACACACCAGCCCACCTCTGGCTGCAAACAACAATCCCTGTTCTCCAGGTTATTCACTGCTGACCATGGACGTTGTTTGTAATAGGTGACTACATCTGTCATACTGCATGTGTAATGTGTAGAGTTGTGCTATCCCCCACGGACTCTTCAATCCCCTCCATACGTACACTATTGAAGCTCTGCTTAACTAAGCATGGCCCTGAGAGTGATTTCTATCTCACCGGGGTGCACATTTGTCTCATCTGAATAGCTTTCATGGGATTTAATCGCTTTCCAATTGTGCTCCAAGATATAATGGCACATCAAGTGTGTCTCAAGCACTCCCACTATGCTGACATCAAGCCAATCCCATCCACACAAGGATCCGCTGCTCAGACAACATATATTCTTGTTCCCAGCGATGGGCCTTTGCCAGTTACCATTTTCTTAGAATGTTTTTATAGCCCTGGCAAGCTAGGTTACCCACCATGGTGACACCAGCAGTCCCAGAGGGTCACAGTGGAGCCAGTCTGCAGATGTTTAGCTCTGTGTGTGTGTGTGTGTGTGTGTGTGTGTGTGTGTGTGTGTGTGTGTGTGTGTGTGAGCCACCTCTCTAAACCAACAGTGCTGTGAGCGATTAGCCTGGCTCTGTCCTGGTTAATGAGGTCCTTGTTAAAGTTGGATGTCTCTGTTCCACCGTAGTCGGGGAGATTTAGCGCCAGTTCCTCAGGGAGAAGATGAACCCCACTGAGTTCTGCCCCAGCGAGCAGAGTAGTGATGCGTGGGTTAACTTATAACCCGCAGTCCCCGCGGTTATATCCTCAGGGCGGGCGGGTTCAGGATCGTTAAATATTGTGTGGATGAAGGGTGGGTTGAATAAAGAAAACAATACCTTCAAAAATCCATTCAATTATTGTGCAGTTTATATCTATAGGTCACATTGAGGTTTTTCTTTTATTATTTTAGTCTGTCTGGCATTAGTGCTTAAGCCACAGGATCTAACTGTACAAGCGCCAAATAGCCTACACGCCAATCTCCAAATGTATTTGGGAAACGGCAGAAGAAGCTCAAGTCGATCCACAGAGACAAAAAGGACAATGTCCGAGTTTTAATTCAGTAGAGAAAAGCTGCAAAAGGGACAGTTGAAAATGAAGAGAAGGGAGGGCCAGAAAAGGTATGTTTGGGAAAGATTTGGTGGAGTGTTAAGAGGATGATAGCAGTTATGCTACGTTATGTGTGATGATTGTGAGGCGCTATACAAATTTTACAGTCACAAGACAGGGACCTCAAATAGGCCGATGGCACATCAAGGGAACTGTAGCCCACTGTTCAGATGGGTTAAATGGAAACTGAAGTCTGGACACTGACCGTAGGTCTATAATTTCTCACATATTAGCAATTGCGGGTGGGTGCGGGTGAACAAACAGCTTACCCGCGCACCATTAGAGCAGAACACTGACGATGGCATCATGTGGTCACAGGAAACACTGCCTGCCTGCCTGTCTGTCTCACTCTGCAATGCCCCCAAGGGAGTTTGTGTTGTGTGTGTGTGTCTGTCTCTGTTTCTGTGTGTGTCCTTGTGTGCATGCTTAAATTTCATCTGTGTGTGCGTGTGCATGTGTGTGTTTTGAATGTCTGAGTATGGGGCAATGATACCATCAGAACTACCGTCCTCACCTCATCCCCTCACTGTAGAGCTCTGCATAACATATGGCTATCCTCAATACTGGGTCAAGCAGATCTGGCTCATTTACGCCAGAAGTCTCCATGATGTGTCTCCAACATTCTTTTGATTTCAGTTGTTATTGAAGTAGCTTTTGGATTTTTCAGAAAAGCATTAGAAACAACGATGAAGTCATAAAGTCTGTGTTTGGTTTACAGCTGTCTGGCTGAACTTAAAATGAGTTTCTCCTCATTACTCTGTTTTCTTCCTGCTTGACTGGGAAGGATGGTCTCCAGAAGACACTCTGTTTCCAAGCCCGTTCTAACGGTAGTTCCAGTAGCTCCGAGACAGGGGCGGTGCTGTACACTATACATAATGACGTGTCACAGAAGCCATGCTACCTACTTGCCCTCAATAATGGTGTCTGCCAAAGCAATGAATAATGGAGGATAATGTTCCGTGTGTCTGCATGCCACTACCATTCTCTCCTGCCACTTTAATGAATAATAGATCCCCTGTTTCTTCTCCTCTCTCTCTCCTTCTCTCTTTCTTTAGGGACTGCAAGGAAGGGACGAGGGGGCAACGAGCTGCATTAGAGGAGTGAGGGCAGTCTGAGGGCAACAGGATCTGAAAAGGAAGACTTGGCTGATATAGAGGAGGGAGTAGGTAACCCCAGGACTTAAGGGGGGGGGAGTGGGAGGAGGGGGGTTAGGTGCAGCGCTGGACTGCAGGACTGAAGGACTGGATGCTAGCCTCCGTAGGCCCCAGCAGGTCCCAGCTCCCACAGAGATGGCCTCCAACTTCAACGACATCGTCAAGCAGGGATACGTCCGCATGCGCAGCAGGAAACTGGGGGTGAGTGGAGCCCCAAACTGAACTGGGGGTCTTTTGGGAGTCTCCGTCCTTAGCGAGGGGGGTGTGTGTGTGTGTGCTTCTGCATGTCTTTTAACTGTCTGTATCTCATGAAAGAGAAAAGAGAAAAGGAAGTAATGGACGATAACGGCCTGTTTTGTGCTTCGCAGTGTAGTGACAGTTTGTTGGTTGATGTATTCATTGATTTTCTCTTCACCTCTGCTTCAAGCCATGAATATGAACATGAAGTATACATATCTGTATGGTAATGCATATGAGTCAGTGCTGAATGACGTACATCTGGTTGTTGGAATGAGTCTTTTGGGGATGAGTCAGATGAATTATGTCAATGAACACAAATGAAATGCTTTAATTATACACTTATGAATATTAGTCAGTATGGCACAGACTGCCTGATTTACATTTGACATTTTAGCCTCCCGTATTTCTGGTCATCATAACGACTACGGAGCACAATTTATCTGCTTTAGTTGTATTGATTCTCCTCGAAACTGTAGAGGATTTTCATTCAGATATTTATTCAGAGAAAATTCTCCTTTAAACGGCTCGTTTTGGTTTCCCTCATTTCGAAGTATTGTTTTGTCTGTGTTGGCGTGAAGCCAGACTGAGGTGTGTCCTCACACTGAGGTCAAGTCCAGGCGTTATCAGAAGGAGACTGATAGCACGGAGGTGGAGTGATTGTGACGCGTCGTGTGTCAGTAGAATAATGAACTGGCTTCAACCTGTTCTGTGAGAAAACGCCTTTATCAGACGAGGAAAGTATACTGTCTGGTGAGAACACACATTTGTATGGCTGTTCTGTGTGATCCTCTCATGGTTTTCTTCGTTTTCCCCATAGAACCATTTATGGTTCCAGGTAGAACCTTCTGGTGGCGAAAGGGTTCACTTGGAACCAAAAATAGTATTAGGAAAGTAGTTTGTGCATTAGTGGTTTAATCCTGCGGTCGTGTTTCTGTGCTCAGGGGTAAAGATACAGGCTTAGTGTCAGTGTGGTGTGGCAGTCCTCTGTAATGCACAGACTCAGTTACAGACACTGTAGTTCTAAGGAGAGATTACCCATGTCTGTATCTCTCTACCTACCCAGAGGAGACAGTGGACTACACACACACACACACACACACACACACACACACACACACTGGTTTCTCTCTCAGCTGGTTTTGGCCCAGTATCTCTTATTGTGGTGTACATATATGTTGATTTAAGACTTGGAGCCTTGTTGGATAGTCCCGAAGAGACCATCAGGCTAACCCCTCTCTTCTATCCCCTAACCATACCTACTGTCCTACCACCTCTTCCACCCAACCGCATACCTTCCTGCACGCTTTCTATCTCTGTGTCGGTCTCTCTCTCTCTCTCTGTCGGTCTCTCTCTCTCTCTCTCTGTCGGTCTCTCTCTCTCTCTCTCTGTCGGTCTCTCTCTCTCTGTCGGTCTCTCTCTCTCTGTCGGTCTCTCTCTCTCTCTCTGTCGGTCTCTCTCTCTCTCTCTGTCGGTCTCTCTCTCTCTCTCTGTCGGTCTCTCTCTCTCTCTCTCTGTCGGTCTCTCTCTCTCTGTCGGTCTCTCTCTCTCTGTCGGTCTCTCTCTCTCTGTCGGTCTCTCTGTCGGTCTCTCTGTTGGTCTCTCTCTGTCGGTCTCTCTCTCTCTCTCTCTCTCTCTGTCGGTCTCTCTCTCTCTCTCTGTCTGTCTCTCTCTCTCTGTCTGTCTCTGTCTGTCTCTCTCAATTCAATTTCAATTCAATTTTAGGGCTTTATTGGAATGGGAAGCATATGTTAACAATGCCAAAGCAAGTGAAGTAGATAATAAACAATAAAAATTAACAGTAAACTTAACACTCACAGATGTTCCAAAATAATAAAGACATTTCAAATGTCATATGTACAGTGTTGTAACGGTCTGCAAATAGTTAAAGTACAAAACGGAAAGTTAATAAACATACAGTGCCTTGCAAAAGTACTCATCCCCCTTGGTGTTTTTCCTATTTTGTTGCATTACAACCTGTAATTTACATTTCATTTTTATTTGGATTCCATGTAATGGACATATACAAAATAGTCCAAATTGGTGAAGTGAAATGAAAAAAAATAAACCGACATAAAAGTGGTGCATATGTATTCACCCCCTTTGCTAGGAAGCCCCTAAATAAGATCTGGTGCAACCAATTACCTTCAGAAGTCACAGAATTAGTTAGATTGCACACAGGTGGACTTTATTTAAGTGTCACATGATCTCAGTATAAATACACCGGTTCTGAAAGGCCCCAGAGTCTGCAACACCACTAAGCAAGGGGCACCACCAAGCAAGCACCACGAAGACCAAGGAGCTCTCCAAACAGGTCAGGGACAAAGTTGTGGAGAAGTACAGTTCAGGGTTGGGTTATAAAAAAATATCAGAAACTTTGAACATCCCACGGAGCACCATTAAATCCATTTATTAAAAAAAAAATGGAAATAATATGGCACCACAACTGTAACGGTTTTCTTCTGGTGAAAGAGAGGCGGACCAAAATGCAGCGTGGTTAGTTTTGTACATCTTTAATAAAGATGAAAGCACAACAATCTACAAAACAAGAAACGTGAAAAAACCAAAACAGTCCTATCTGGTGCCACAAAGACAGGAACAATCACCTACAAAACTCAACACAAAACAGGTTACCTAAATATGGTTCCCAATCAGAGACAATGACTAACACCTGCCTCTGATTGAGAACCATATCAGGCCAAACATAGAAATAGACAAACCAGACACACAACATTGAATGCCCACCCAGCTCACGTCCTGACCAACACTAAAACAAGGAAAACACACACGAACGATGGTCAGAACGTGACAACAACAAACCTGCCATTAGAGGGCCGCCCACCAAAACTCACGGACCAGGCAAGGAGGGCATTAATCAGAGAGGCAACAAAGAGAACGAAGACAACCCTGAATGAGCTGCAAAGCTCCTCAGCGTAGATTGGAGTATCTGTCCATAGGACCACTTTAAGCCGTACACTCCACAGAGCTGGGTTTTACGGAAGAGTGGTCAGAAAAAGCTATTGCTGAAAGAAAAACATAAGCAAACACGTTTGTTGTTCGCCAAATGGCATGTGGGAGACTCCCCAAACATATGGAAGAAGGTACTCTGGTCAGATGAGACTAAAATGTAGCTTTTTGGCCATCAAGGCAAATGCCATGTCTGGCGCAAACCCAACTCCTCTCATCACCCCGAGAACACCATCTCTACAGTGAAGCATGGTGGTGGCAGCATCATGTTGTGGGGATGTTTTTATCATCAGGGACTGGGTGGGAACCTGGTCAGAATTGAAGGAATGATGGATGCTGCTAAATACAGGGAAATTCTTGAGGGAAACCTGTTTCAGTCTTTAAGAGATTTGAGACTCTGGACGGAGGTTCACCTTCCAGGACAATAACCCTAAGCATACTGCTAAAGCAACACTCCAGTGGTTTAAGGGGAAACATTTAAATGTCTTGGAATAGCCTAGTCAAAGCCCACACCTCAATCCAATTGAGAATCTGTGGTCTGACTTAAAGATTGCTGTACACTAGCAGAACCCATCCAACTTGAAGGAGCTGGAGCAGTTTTGCCTTGAAGAATGTGCAAAAATCCCAGTGGCTAGATGTGCCAAGCTTATAGAGACATACCCCAAGAGACTTGCAGCTGTAATTGCTGCAGAAGGTGGGGTGAATAGTTATGCACACTCAAGTTTTCTGTTTTTTGTCTTATTTTTTGTTTGTTTCACAAGAAAATATTTTGCATCTTCAGCCATGTTGTGTAACTCAAATCATACAAAACCCTCCCAAAATTATTTTTTATTCCAGGTTGTAAGGCAATGAAATGTCAAGCGGGGTGAATACTTTCGCAAGCCACTGTACATACTGTACGGATTGTATTTACAATGGTGTTTGTTCTTCACTGGTTGCCATTTTCTTGTGGCAACAGGTCATAAATATTGTTGCTGTGATGGCACCCAGTAGATATTGGAGTTTATCAAAATTGAGTTTTCAAATTCTTTGTGAATCTGTGTAATCCAAGGAAAATATGCGTCTCTAATATGGTCATACATTTGGCAGGAGGTTAGGAAGTGCAGCTCAGTTTCCACCTCATTTTTTGTGGGCAGTGTGCACATAGGCAGACCTGGCTCTCAAGAGAAGACAGGCTATGGCGGCCTTTCTCAATAGCAAGGCTATGCTCACTGAGTCTGTACATAGTCAAAGCTTTCCTTCAGTTTGGGTTAGTCACAGTGGTAAGGTATTCTTCCGCTGTGTACTCTCTGTTTAGGGCCAAATAGCATTCTAGTTTGCTCAGTTTTTTTGTTGTTAATTCTTTCCAATGTGTCGAGTAATTATCTTTTTGTTTTCTCATGATTTGGCTGGGTCTAATTGTGTTGCTGTCCTGTGGCTCTGTGGGGTCTGTTTGTGTTTGTCAACAGAGCCCCAGGACCAGCTTGCTTAGGGGAATCTTCTTCAGGTTATTTCTCTGTAGGTGATGGCTTTGTTATGGAAGGTTTGGGAATCACTTCCTGGTTGTAGAATTTAATGGCTTTTTTCTGGATTTCGATAGTTAGCGGGTATCGGATATTTTTGCATGCAGTCTCAATTTGCTGTTTGTCCCATTTTGTCAATTCTTGCTTGATGAGCGGACCCCAGACCACACAACCATAAAGGGCAATGGGTTCAATAACTGATTCAAGTATTTTTAACCAGATCCTAATTGGTATGTAGAATTTTATGTTCCTTTTGATGGAATAGAAAGCCCTTTTTGCCTTGTCTCTCAGCTCCTTCACAGCTTTGTGGAAGTTACCTGTGGCGCTGATGTTTAGGCCGAGGTGCGAATAGTTTTTTGTGTGCTCTAGGGCAACGGTGTCTAGATGGAATTTGTATTTGTGGTCTGGAAATTTGTATTTGTGGTCCGTCTTTGAAACACCATTATTTTTGTCTTACTGAGATTTACTGTCAGGGCCCAGTTCTTTCTGTCTGTCTCTCTCTCGCTGTCTCTCTCTTTCGCTGTCTCTCTCTCGCTGTCTCTCTCTCTCACTGTCTCTCTCTGGAATCTTGTCACGACATGATTTTTCAGGCCTTATTTTCTCCTCCTTCATTTCTGCCTCTTATTTCTCTTATTTTCTTTCTTTTTAGCCATTCATCATCTCCCTCTGTTTTCTTCTCCTCCTCGCTGCATCTCCTTGCAGTGAGCACACAAAGTGAAATCAGAGGCCTTCACTCTGTCATTGTTTAAGTCGCTTTTCCCCCCAGGTGTTCTGTATTATGAATTTGTATAATAACAACACAATGCCATAAACTCTCGCATATGTGGCACAAATGCTATTTACAGCCGTGTTCCTGCTTATCCTCCAGTTCTGCTATGTAATGTGTGAGTCCGCATTAGCAGTTGAAACCAAGCCTGTGTTCTGTTAGAAGTTTTAACGCTAGCTTCAATGGACAGCCGCCCAACTGGCCATGTCTCTCTGACACCACAGCTAGCCTGATTTTGAAGACTTCTAAAGACTATGGTCCAGTTGGTGGTCTGGCTTTCATCTCTGAAACAATTCCCTGATATTGTAGTTGTAGTTTAAATTTTATAAAGCCCTATGATTTTGGGGATAACATTCCTCTGTGTTTGCTGAATGTTCTTCTGTGTGTCAGTGAGAGGAGGACATGGTAAAGGGCTGTGATTGACAGCTGATGGTCCCAGAGAAGCGCTGGACCTGCGTGTGATAGTATAGCACCCAGAAGCTGTCTGATAGCTGTCTGCTGCAGCCTAGGCCAGCATCCCGGAGACGCCTCTTCACTGTTGACGTTGAGACTGGTGCTTTGTGGGAACTATTTAATGAAGCTGCCAGTTAAGGACTTGTGAGGTGTTTGTTTCTCAAACTAGACACTCTAATGTACAGTGCCTTGCGAAAGTATTCGGCCCCCTTTTGCCACATTTCAGGCTTCAAACATAAAGATATAAAACGGTATTGTTTTGTGAAGAATCAACAACAAGTGGGACACAATCATGAAGTGGAACGACATTTATTGGATATTTCAAACTTTTTTAACAAATCAAAAACTGAAAAATTGGGCGTGCAAAATTATTCAGCCCCTTTACTTTCAGTGCAGCACACTCTCTCCAGAAGTTCAGTGAGGATCTCTGAATGATCCAATGTTGACCTAAATGACTAATGATGATAAATACAATCCACCTGTGTGTAATCAAGTCTCTGTATAAATGCACCTGCACTGTGATAGTCTCAGAGGTCCGTTAAAAGTGCAGAGAGCATCATGAAGAACAAGGAACACACCAGGCAGGTCCGAGATACTGTTGTGAAGAAGTTTAAAGCCGGATTTGGATACAAAAATATTTCCCAAGCTTTAAACATCCCAAGGAGCACTGTGCAAGGGATAATAATGAAATGGAAGGAGTATCAGACCACTGCAAATCTACCAAGACCTGGCCGTCCCTCTAAACCTTCAGCTCATACAAGGAGAAGAATGATCAGAGATGCAGCCAAGAGGCCCATGATCACTCTGGAGGAACTGCAGAGATCTACAGCTGAGGTGGGAGACTCTGTCCATAGGACAACAATCAGTCGTATATTGCACAAATCTGCCCTTTATGGAAGAGTGGCAAGAAGAAAGCCATTTCTTAAAGATATCCATAAAAAGTGTTGTTTAAAGTTTGCCACAAGCCACCTGGGAGACACACCAAACATGTGGAAGAAGGTGCACTGGTCAGATGAACCAAAATTGAACTTTTTGGCAACAATGCAAAACGTTATGTTTGGCGTAAAAGCAACACAGCTCATCAACCACAACACACCAACCCCACTGTCAAACATGGTGGTGGCAGCATCATGGTTTGGGCCTGCTTTTCTTCAGCAGGGACAGGGAAGATGGTTAAAATTGATGGGAAGATGGATGGAGCCAAATACAGGACCATTCTGGAAGAAAAACCTGATGGAGTCTGCAAAAGACCTGAGACTGGGACGGAGATTTGTCTTACAACAAGACAATGATCCAAAACATAAAGCAAAATCTACAATGGAATGGTTCAAAAATAAACATATCCAGGTGTTAGAATGGCCAAGTCAAAGTCCAGACCTGAATCCAATTGAGAATCTGTGGAAAGAACTGAAAACTGCTGTTCACAAATGCTCTCCATCCAATCTCACTGAGCTCGAGCTGTTTTCCAAGGAGGAATGGGAAAAAATTTCAGTCTCTCGATGTGCAAAACTGATAGAGACATACCCCAAGAGACTTACAGCTGTAATCGCAGCAAAAGGTGGCGCTACAAAGTATTAACTTAAGGGGGCTGAATAATTTTGCACGCCCAATTTTTCAGTTCTTGATTTGTTAAAAAAGTTTGAAATATCCAATAAATGTCGTTCCACTTCATGATTGTGTCCCACTTGTTGTTGATTCTTCACAAAAAAAATACAGTTTTATATCTTTATGTTTGAAGCCTGAAATGTGGCAAAAGGTCGCAAAGTTCAAGGGGGCCGAATACTTTCGCAAGGCACTGTACTTGTTCTCTTGCTCAGTTGTGCACCGGGGCCTCCCACTCCTCTTTCTATTCTGGTTAGAGGCCGGTTTGTGCTGTTCTGTGAAGGGAGTAGTACACAGTGTTGTACCAGATCTTCAGTTTCTTGGTAATTTCTCGCATGGAATAACCTTAATTTCTCAGAACAAGAATAGACTGACGAGTTTCAGAAGAAAGTCTTTGTTTCTGGCCATTTTGAGCCTGTCATCGAACCCACAAATGCTGATGCTCCAGATACTCAACTAGTCTAAAGAAGTCCATTTTTATTGCTTCTTTAATCAGAACATTAGTTTTCAGCTGTGCTAACATAATTGCAACAGGGTTTTCTAATGATCAAGTAACCTTTTTAAAATTATACACTTGGATTAGCTAACACAATGTGACATTGGAACACAGGAGTGATGGTTGCTGAAAATGGGCCTTTGTACGCCTATGTAGATATTCCTTAAATCTGCCATTTCCAGCTACAATAGTCATTTACAACATTAACAATGTCTAGACTGTATTTATGATCAATTTGATGTTATTTTAATGGACACATTTGTTAGTTTTCTTTCAAAAACAAGGACATTTCTAAGTGACCCCAACTTGTGAACGGTAGTGTATGTGCATACCAAAACGCATATAAGCATACCACATGCCTACACAGATTCAAGCTATGCAAATATATACACACTCCCTAAAAAAAGCTACCATGTGCACGAATTCACACATACTGTAGACACTGTGTATAAACACAACATTTATAATAGTTCCTCTGTCCATTTATTTTATCACATACTTAGCACACTGTCTGCATAGACCAGAACAAGCACTCAAACACACTATATTTTTTCCATGTCAAATGTGTACCCAGACAGTCACCTTCCTCTCCTGCCAAAACCCTGCCAGTCTACTGCCACGCTGGCCTAGTAAGGCTGGACAGCTGGCCTCGCCATCTCGGTCTCTCCTCCATAGCTTATAAGAGCTGTTCCAGACCACTGCTCTTCTTTGCGCTGTCCTCCCCCTCCTCTCTCCTTCCCCCCTATCCGCTCTTCCTCCTCCCCTCCAGCTCTCACTTTCACTCTCCCCAGAAGACCCTTGACTTCCCCAGTCATCTGGGCAGGCTAATTAACTCTCTCTCTTTCTCCCTCATCTCCTCACTCTACCTTTCCCTTTCAGCCTCTCCCTCCTGCTGTGTGTCAGTTAAATTGCAGCAGTCCAATCAGACTAATAAAAGGCTGTTTAGCATTCTGCTTCCGTTGGCGCTGTACTAGCTGGCTTCTCCTCGCCTCTTCTAGGGCTCGGTGGAGGAACGGCCCTAATTGCTTCGCAGCCATCCCACTTGACTGTGTCCTGTTTTATAAGCAGGCCGGGAGGAACATCATAAGACACTTTACTGGTGAATCAACAGACGAGCCAAGGTTGATCAGGGAGGATGGAGAAGTTCTGAGGAGATCTGGTTTAGGTAATCACAATGTCAGCGAGGACGTGTTAAATGTTTAATCCCACCTGAAGAGAGCGAGGGCTGGTTTGAACTGATTGACTGACTCCGACTCACTCAGACTGGGCAGAACCTTGTGGAATAACAGCTCGGTATCTTTGTCCTGATCTCTCCTGGTTTTGACCTACCATCGTGTGTCTAGTCTAGCAATGTCAGTATGATCCTGTGACTTTCCACTGTATAAACAGAGCCGACTGTATGATGCGTAGATTGCCTCTAGCTAGATATTACACTGACACACGACGGATCTGTGGTTTTGTTTTCCTCACCACTTGTATCTGGCAGCGGTTGGGGAAAATTGCAAGCGAAACCTCAGAACGTTGTTTTCTGAAGTTCAGGCAATCCTAATGGAGTTAGGTCAAACTACTGTTTTGATGGGAGGGAGAATGATGTTGAAAATAACAAGCATCAGAAATCAAATGGCTCACTTTGAGAATCAAGCAGAATCCCTTCACCTCACAATCCCCCTGCCTCTCTGAGCCCGTTCCCACAGCTGCAGTGACAGATCTATCTCTCTCATCTATCTCTCTCCTCTATTTCCGTCTCTCTCCTTTTTCATCCCCCGTTCTTATTTCTTTACCTGAGCCAGCTTCCCTGAGGAGCCAGTCATGGTGAGCTTCCAATGGGATCAGCTTAGAACGTTTGGATGCTGATTTATGTTTCCCATTCAGATTTCTAGGTGAATTTAGGTAAATTAGTTTTGAATAAGATGGTGCCAATCATTCCCATTAATTTTCTATTCAGACCTGCACATTTCTCATATTCTGAACCACACAGCGTGTGTGTGTGTGGTGTGTGTGGTGTGTGTGTGTGTGTGTGTGTGTGGTATAATAAGCTGGACATCAGCCTGGTGTCAACCTGTTACCGTTATTAGCCGGTTAATCCTGGGATCAGGCCGGGGTGGGGCTCGTCCCAATTGGGCTGCTGTGACAGGCAGGATCTCCTGGGAGCTAGGGGGGATTAATGTAGGCTAACTGCCTCTGGCCCCTTCTGGGGCAGTCGGGAGCCAGAGATGAGGAGGAGAACCAGGGTAGAGCCAATTAGACTGAGGAGGGCAATCTGAGTGGATTAGCAGAACGACTGTACAGGGAAGATGCATTAGTGGTGCAGGATGTAGTTCATGTGTGTGGGGATGTGGGTAATGTATTTACACACTACTCTGTATGTGGATTGTTGTGTTCCTGTCAGTGTGTCTAAAGAAGAGCTCAGATATCACTCTCTGAAAGGGTTCTTAAAGGGGTGTAATGGCTGAGATATAGATCATTGATAACCCTTATGAATGCTGAGCCCACTCTCGGTAAGTGTGTGACTTGACTTTTCACATTCTCTTATCGGTCCCACTGGGGAGATCGATAGTTCCTTACTCATGCCCTACTAATGCAAGGTTCTCTGGCTCTCACTCACTCACTCACTCACTCACTCACTCACTCACTCACTCACTCACTCACTCACTCACTCACTCACTCACTCATGCAAGCATGTCTCCCTGCCTGGAATATCAATGGCAACCTATAAAATACTTCCTTTTCACTGTTAAGAAATGGCATGGGAGCAGGGACATTTGGAATACAATGGGAGACTATCTCCACAAATCTCATTGTTACAGGCACCTTTGCTTTCAACAGATAAATGTGGGGACAAAAGGTCTCTCTCTCGCTCTTTCTTTATCTGTCTTTCTGTCCGTGGTGGCCAGAGTAATTCTCCCTGTAGAGGTGCTGTCAGGACCTGTGCTTTTTGACGTGGCTGGGTCAGTCTGTTTAAAATGCATTAGGCCTGGGTCGACAGGGCAGGGAGCATGGCTCCTCTCTTCTGGGGGACAAAGACCCTTGAAATTGGTGACAGCAGAGGTGGATAAGGTGGCTGACCTGTGACCTTAGGTTTGCTGCGCTCCGTCAGAGGTGATGGAGTGTGTGTGTGTGTGTGTGTGTGTGTGTGTGTGT
This sequence comes from Oncorhynchus masou masou, assembly GCF_036934945.1. NCBI lineage: Eukaryota > Metazoa > Chordata > Actinopteri > Salmoniformes > Salmonidae > Oncorhynchus > Oncorhynchus masou. Next base: position 38,821,970 of record NC_088213.1, read on the forward strand.
GTAGATGGGCTGTTCCTGACGCTGAACACAGTATGATCAGAGAGACACTGAAATAGATTTTGGATTGCTTCAAAATCTTTTTTTTTTGAGGCAAGTTAGGCTAATACATGACTATTCAGTTCTGTACGATGTGGCGCCCATCACTTCCTCATATTTAATGAGCCAAGGTATCGGAGCAGAATTAACAGCTCCCACTCCTCTCTCCCTCTCTCTCTCTCTCCCTCTCTCCCTCTCTCTCTCTCTCCCTCTCTCCCTCTCTCTCTCTCTCCCTCTCTCCCTCTGTCCCTGTCTACCATATCCTCGGTTTCACTCTCACTCTCTTTCTTTGTCATCTATGTCGATGCTCCTCCACCCACTAGCTTAATTACCAGGCTTCATAGTCAGTTTGCCTGGCAAGGCCTGATTGCTCTGAGCACTGGAGCTGAGGGCGGGGAAGAAGGGGGAGAACGGAGGGGGGCACAATAGTGGACTGCAAGATTGCCAACACACACACGCACACCGGTCCAATGAAGCACTGAGCCAATTGGTTTGGGACAACATTGGGGAGAATCCGGAGCTAGATGGCAGATACACAGAGGTAACTCTCCATTGAACAGCTTAATATCGTTAAGACATAATGGAGTGGTGAGCACCTGCTCTCAACACGCCGTCAGCTATCCCACTGAAGGTAGCGTTTTCATCCCGCTGACGCAGGATCAGACAGGCAAACGGCGATAGAGGAGCCGAGGCCATCTTTTTGAAGGCTCCCTTTCTCAGAGCAACGCTTTTTCCTTTCACCATGTCTCCATTTGAGCTCCCATTACGGTGTGTCTTTGTTGATGGCGCTCTTGTTTAATCTCTCGATAAATACAATTGCATATTTAATTGGTCCTGTTATCTCTGTCACAGTGACACCGGTGTATGTCTGTCTACAGCAGTGAGACATTGTCACTCAGTTCGGGGTCTTTGTATTCATTATACTAAGTCAGTGCACTAAGGGATTTCACTGGCTCTGTGGCCCCTAGCTAATCAACAGGGATGTGATAATGGGTTAGGGAAAGCGGAATGTGGGGATTGGCATAGGGATGGCTGGCCGTTCCGTACTGTACGGTGCAGGTCCTGTGGTTGCCCTGGCAACAGGAGGTTTGCTTTAGAAGGACAGTGGAACATCAATCAAATAAAGGCCCTGCCTTTTATAACAGATAAGGGGGATAAATGCCACTAAAGCAGTAGCTATCTTATTGGTGTGTGTGTGTGTCTGTGTGTGTGTCTGTCTGTCTGTGCCTGTTCGCATTACTGCGATGGATTTCTCATTATTCCGTCAGGAGAGTTTGTGTCTTTGTCTGCCTCTTAACTCAATATCATATGTATAATAGAATAAACAGAGTTTGACTGATGACAAGGACCCGGAGCGCTCCTTCTCATTTTCTACCTGTCTCGTTCCCTCTCATTCTCTCTGTGTCTCTCTTTCACTCATTGCTAATCACTAAATGCTATTTTGATTTTCTTCTAACGCTTCCTGGTTAATTGATCAGGTAAACCAGAGACAACCATTGTGTGCCTGCTCTTGATAGCAAAAGATTGTAAATCGTTATGCTTGAATGGGGTGTATATGGTCCAAATTGACTTGCTGTTGGGTGGCTGGTTGCAGTATGTTAACTGTTGTTTTTGTGTTGAGATTTACCGCCGCTGCTGGCTGGTGTTTAAGAAGTCGTCCAGTAAAGGACCACGCAGACTGGAGAAGTACACTGATGAGAAGTCCGCTTACATCAGAGTCTGTCCTAAGGTACGAGTGCTGCATGATAAGTCACGTTTCAATTGGCAAATGTCAGTTTGAAGGAGGATGTCTGTGTGCGGCGTGTATGGCATTACTGTGAGTGGGTGATACACATATATAGTGGGGCAAAAAAGTATTTAGTCAGCCACCAATTGTACAAGTTCTCCCACTTAAAAAGATGAGAGCGGCCTATAATTTTCATCATAGGTACACTTCAACAATGACAGACAAAATGAGAAAAAACCCAGAAATCACATTGTAGGATTTTTAATGAATTTATTTGCAAATTATGGTGGAAAATAAGTATTTGGTCAATAACAAAAGTTTCTCAATACTTTGTTATATACCCTTTGTCTTTTCACACACTGTTGCTGGTATTTTGGCCCATTCCTCCATGCAGATCTCCTCTAGAGCAGTGATGTTTTGGGGCTGTTGCTGGGCAACACGGACTTTCAACTCCCTCCAAAGATTTTCTATGGGGTTGAGATCTGGAGACTGGCTAGGCCACTCCAGGACCTTGAAATGCTTCTTACGAAGCCACTCCTTCGTTGCCCGGGCGGTGTGTTTGGGATCATTGTCATGCTGAAAGACCCAGCCACGTTTCATCTTCAATGCTCTTGCTGATGGAAGGAGGTTTTCACTCAAAATCTCACGATACATGGCCCCATTCATTCTTTCCTTTACACAGATCAGTCGTCCTGGTCCCTTTGCAGAAAAACAGCCCCAAAGCATGATGTTTCCACCCCATGCTTCACAGTAGGTATGGTGTTCTTTGGATGCAACTCAGCATTCTTTGTCCTCCAATACCAATGTCTCCAATATCTTCTTCTGGATCATCCAAATGCTCTCTAGCAAACTTCAGACGGGCGTGGACGTGTACTGGCTTAAGCAGGGGGACACGTCTGGCACTGCAGGATTTGAGTCCCTGGCAGTGTAGTGTGTTACTGATGGTAGGCTTTGTTACTTTGGTCCCAGCTCTCTGCAGGTCATTCACTAGGTCCCCCCGTGTGGTTCTGGGATTTTTGCTCACCGTTCTTGTGATCATTTTGACCCCACGGGGTGAGATCTTGCGTGGAGCCCCAGATTGAGGGAGATTATCAGTGGTCTTGTATGTCTTCCATTTCCTAATAATTGCTCTCACAGTTGATTTCTTCAAAACCAAACTGCTTACCTATTGCAGATTCAGTCTTTCCAGCCTGGTGCAGGTCTACAATTTTGTTTCTGGTGTCCTTTGACAGCTCTTTGGTCTTGGCCATAGTGGAGTTTGGAGTGTGACTGTTTGAGGTTGTGGACAGGTGTCTTTTATACTAATAACAAGTTCATACAGGTGCCATTAATAAAGGTAACGAGTGGAGGACAGAGGAGCCTCTTAAAGCAGAAGTTACAGGTCTGTGAAAGCCAGAAATCTTGCTTGTTTGTAGGTGACCAAATACTTATTTTCCACCATAAATTGCAAATAAATTCATTAAAAATCCTACAATGTGATTTTGTGGATTTTATTTCTCATTTTGTCTGTCATAGTTGAAGTGTACCTATGATGAAAATTACAGGCATCTCTCATCTTTTTAAGTGGGAGAACTTGCACAATTGGTGGCTGACTAAATACTTTTTTGTGTGTGTGTGTGTGTGTGTGTGTGTGTGTGTGTGTGTGTGTGTGTGTGTGTGTGTGTGTGTGTGTGTGTGTGTGTGTGTGTGTGTGTGTGTGTGTGTGTGTGTGTGTGTGCGTGTGTGTTATTAGAAATTCAGTCATTCAGTCCGACTGTTCTCTGAGCCCCCTGTTTAGCTGCAGGGAGCAAACGTGCGTGTCTGATAGGATCAACACACACACACACACACACACACACACACACACACACACACACACACACACACACACACACACACACACACACACACACACACACACACACACACACACACACACACACACACAGAGGAGGCTGAAGGAGATGAGAGTAACACAGATCAAAGCCAGCCTCCCACTCCCAGCCAGAATCCAGGTCTCTCTGAAGTGGCTGAGCATAGGGTGACCACTGCACCTGGCTTCAACACTCCCTCTTTCTCTCCTCTCCTTTCTCTCTGAAAACTGAATCCGGTCAACCGGCAGCACATCATACAGTATTTAGACAGCTTGTCTGACCCTTTCAACCTCTCTCCGTGTTTGTCTGATCTCTTGAACTTTCCTTTTGCCCAGGTGACCGAGATCAGCAATGTGAAGAATGTCACAAGGCTCCCAAGGGACACCAAGCGCCAGGCAGTAGCCATCGTCTTTACCGATGACACCTCGCGCATGTTCACCTGTGAATCAGGTGCTCCACACCACACCTGCCTTATTGCAATAGATGTTTTCTCAGAGTGTACAATCATCTTTGAAGTTTCCTGTTTTATGACGTCTCTCTTTGCATCCCATTGGTCTAAACTTAGAGCTAGAAGCAGAGGAGTGGTTCAAAACCCTGTCAATCGAATGCCTGGGGACCCGCCTCAATGACATCAGTCTAGGAGAGCCAGACTTGCTGGCAGCAGGTGTTCAGTGTGAACATACAGGTGAGTGTCTGACCAGCACCATGGCACAGTCCTGCTCAACTTTGCTTTATGGCTATTTTTGTATTCATTATTTATTTGTTTGCTCAGAATGTTTGCATTTTCCTACAATGACAAACACCTCTGGATCATGAATCGTAGGCTACACACTTATCTCTCAGCCTCCCAGATCTGGGATACTACACTCCTTTGTTCCCCGCGCGGGCTTACCTGTTGCTGCTGACCAAGATAACCGAAGGCAACGAAGAAGAGGAAGTTATCACTATGCTTTCAACTATCTAAAAACACAACCAAATTCTAATGGAAATAAACAATGTCTGATTGTTGGTTCAGTTGTCATCTAAATGTGTTGTCACTGAGCTTTCAACCATTTTTTAAAAAGCACAACAAAGTTAAAATGGGAATACAATGGCAGATATTTAGTATTTCTACATCTTAACGTGTTATCACTGTGCTTCATCTAACAGCACGACCAAATGACCTGAATTGCAGTTGAGAGGACATTAAAAGTACATGGTGCAAAGTGATCAACGCTGTTCGGTTTTCTGCGCAGATTATTACAGCAATGGGGAAGATCTCTACAGACCTGTAGCCTCGCTGTCTTGAACATGACCCCTTTCTGTGATGACATAAGAAGACATTTATAGTTACAGAATGCTAACCTCAAGATGTGGCCATGGGATGTGCTACTCGTTTTAAGGTTGAATAACTACTGTCACATAAGTTTGTAAAATAGCCTTACCTTTAGGCTATTTACTATATTACAAAAGTAATATTGAATTGTGTTCGGTTGACAACGCAAACGAATATCAACAATTTAAAGGATATCTAATGTTTCGTCTGAGCCACTGGCTTAATCCTCTTCTTTAACTTTAATTTTTTCTTTAGTTAAAGGTGATTCCAACATATCATTTGTTAAAAGAGAGTATTCTGTTGGGTTGTCAACAAATTCCAGTTTGTCTACAAATTAATCATTCATATGTTGGATTTGCGTCATCTCAACCAAGAATCAGAGGTTAAAGAAGAGGACTAAATCAAACCAGGCTGTGTCTGATGTAACGCACATAAAAATGATTTCCCCATGTACCCCCCCCCCCCCCCTCCATTCATCGCATTTTCAACTCTGCTGATAGGTTTGCCAAAAACAATGTTGCCTTATAGGCTGTAACAAATGTGCCCACTCTGGTCTTGGTACTTTCGCTCCAGTTGCTCATGAAGGCATTTCCACTGCCATCTGTCGCATAATTCATTTTACAGACACAATAAGATTCCACCTTGTCTAGCGTATTTTGTTTTGTTGACATTTGGAAAGTTTACAGAAAAATGTGCTGTTTCCATCAAGCCTGTCATTAAATGTTTTATCCGACATGCACTTTACTCACATTAAAAGATAAAAAAAATTCCATGTCACAATGCACGTCACAATACATTGACAAATTACGTTGAAACGACATTGATTCAACCAGTTTGTTCCCAGTGGGATGGTTTATGGACACTCGACTCTGCTATTTAACCAGACGGCTTTTCCATTTTCCGTATGGATCGAACGGCGGATTCTGGTAAGAGTAGGGAGAGGTGTACTCCTCCTCATCAACAATTCCTGGTGTACCGAAGTTGAAAACATCTTAAGCTCCTGTTCATCTGACCTGGAGTTTATGATGCTAAAATGTCAACCCCGCTATATGCTCAGAGAATTCACGCATGTTATTATCACAGCTGTGTACATACCGCCACAAGCGAACACCAAGGCGGCACTTTATTGTTATGGGGAATTTTAACCAAGCATGTGTGAAACTAATGCCTTCACTCTTCTGGGAATGCTTTCCACTAGATGTTGGAACATTGCTGCGAGGACTTGCTTCCATTCAGCCACAAGGGCATTTTGTGAAGTCGGGCACTGATGTTGGGCGATTAGGCCTGGCTAGCAGTCAGTTATACATTTCATCCCAAAGGTGTTTGATGGGGTTGAGGTCAGCGCCCTGTGCAGGCCAGTCAATTTCTGCAGCATTCAATGTCAGAAGAACAAACCCAGATGACCCGGTGGAGCACGATGTGTACAAGTTGAAACACGTACGAGCTCAACATATCCATTAGGGACCCAAAATGACAATACAGACTCAAACTTGAATTGATGTTCAACAACTCAGGCTCACGACTCATGTGGCAAGGACTAGCGACTATCAAATACTAGAAAGGCAAATCCAGCTGAGTGGTGCCCACCAAAGCCTCCCTCCCGACAAGCTTAACACATTCTATGCATGCTTTGAAGCAGACAATACCGAGCCATCCAGGAAGACTCTCGCTGCTCCAGACGGCAAGGTGATTTTGCTCTCCGAGGCTGACTTGAGTTTGAGAACTGTCAAAAGAGTGAATACTCACAAAACCGCATCCTCAGTGTGTGCTGACGAGCTGGTGGGCATCTTCTCTGACATATTCCACCTGTATTCCCCACCTGCTTCAAGGAAACCACAATCAACCCAGTGCCAAAGAAAAACAAGGTGACATGCCTAATGACTATCAGTCGGTAGCTCTTACCCCGGTCATCATGAAGTGCTTCGAGAGGCTGGTCATGGCCCACATCAAGACCAGCATGCCAGGCACACTGGACCCACTACAATCTGCCTACCGCCCCAACAGATCCACGGAAGAGGCCATTTCCATTACGATACACATGGCCGTAACACATCTGGACAAGAGGAAAACCTACGTGATAATTCTGTTCATTGACTACAGTTCAGCATTCAACACTATAGTTCCCTTAACTCGTCACCAAGCTTTGAGCACTGGGCTTTGTACATGAATTGCTCTGTTCACGACTACTAGGCACTCCAGCGGGTGGTGAAGACGGCTCAGAACATCACTGAGACCGTGCTCCCACCAATCCTGGACAATTACTCGAAACGGGACCTGCTCATTCTGAAGAAAGTTGATCAGGAGGAGTATGGGGATCCAACGTTTGAGGGGGAGGTCAGAAACCCAGATGACCCTGATGTAGTGTGGGCTGTCAGGAGGGATAGCACATGCAGCTTCTACCAGCCCCCTCCTCCCACAGACATCGAGAGGATGAGGAACAACCTGATCAAGGAGCAGAAGGTATTTGCCCTCATCAAAGAGATTCTCACCTACATGGGGTTCATCTGGATGTTGCTCCTGGTGGCGTATGGTCAGCGGGACCCTAATGCTTACTTCCTGACTCAGCACATTTGGCAGCTTCAGCCAAGGGATCTCAGACAGCATGAGCCACACACCTGGGCAAATACCTCTTTGCTCAGCAACCTCTTTGGAGAGTTCCCAGGTTTCATCACAGATGGGAACTCCAAACTGGTTGGTAATGCCCGTCTTTGCCAGATGAGGGTGCAGAAGAACTCATGTGGCATCGCCCGCTCCAAGCACCAGACTGTCATGGTCCATACTCATGGGAGGTGGAGGACATGAGCTCCTATGGGCCAGGCTGGAACCGCTCTGCGAGTGAAAACACCTCAAAGACCCTCCGCAGCCCCTGGCAGTACCAAACCCAGGCCCGACTCAGATCCCAACCCATCAGCAGTGTGGTCCTCCACAGGGGAGGGGGGGGTTTGTGGTGAAGTGAGTTCTGTGAGTCACAGAACGCTAGCAGTACCCTTCAGTATCTGTTTGACAACACCTGGGCTTGATATGTTCACCCGAGCAGTCTTTGTAGAGTTCACATTGTCACACTCATGCTGAAGACCACAGCTGTAGAGCGTTCCAGTCTCGCAGTGAGCTGCAGAGTGTCCGACTATACCAGCCTACCGGTGGACTCCACATCTTTGTCATGACCTCTGAGGTCATCTATTTCCTCTTTATCCTCTACTACATGTATGTTCAGGGCATGCTAATGAAGCAGCAGAAGTGGGCTTAATTCAAGACAAAGTGCAACAGCCTGGAGCTCGCCATCATCCTCCTGAGCTGGAGTACATTGTCTGTCTTCATTAAGAGGAGCGTGTTAGGGAACCGGGACATGGAGTACTACCACAACCATAAAGACCACTTTGCCAGTTTCCATGAGACAGCCAGAGCAGATGTCGTGCTGGGGTATCTGATCGCATTCCTGGTGCTATTGGCTACAGTGGCATCTGCTGAGGCTCAACCCCAAGCTACACATGATCACCGCCGCACTGCAACGAGCCTGGACTGACATACCAGGATTCCTCGTAGTTATCACCATTATGTTCCTGGCCTATTCTATCACTTCTTATGTGATGTATGGCTGGAAGCTGTACTCTTATAGGACTCTCTTGGATGCTGCTCTGACCATGGTTAGCTTGTAACTGGGCATCTTCAACTATGACGCGGTTCTTGATTACAACCCGGTGCGTTCCTCATCGGATCCTGCATTATATTCATGACCTTTGTGGTTCTGAACCTGTTCATCTCAGTCATCCTGGTGGTGTTTACTCAAGAGAAAATACATCACAAGCCCTCAGAGGAGGAAGAGATAGTGGAGCTGATGCTGATGAAGCTCTGCAGCTTGTTTGGAATAAATATTAAGAATGGCATGACTGCCTCAGCAACAGAGGATTCTCCATTATTTCCTCATAGATGATTACTTCTAAGTACTGGTGTACCACTCTGTATGTAATCACAGGGAGATGTCATTTTCAGTTATGTTGCTTCATAGGAGCAGTGATGCATTTTGTTGACTTGTTGCCTCTAGCAGTTTAGTTGTCTAATATATCATGCATAAATGAGGCTATTTGTGCCGTTTTGTGATCTGATGCAAAGCTTTAAAAATATGGAGGAAATAACAACTTCTTCTGTTACCTCACTTTTCTGTCACAAATACATATGTTTGGTTACTATGATGACATGTAAGGAGACAACAGTGAGGAGGAGAGCAGGATACAAAGATATTGCTAATACAACAACATTGGAATTACAGTTGAAGTCGGAAGTTTACATAAACCTTAGCCAAATACATTTAAACTCTGTTTTTCACAATTCCTGACATTTAATCCTAGTAAAAAAAAATCACCGTTTTAGGTCAGTTAGGATCACCACTTTATTTTAAGAATGTGAAATGTCAGAATAGTAGAGTGATTTATTTCAGCTTTTATTTCTTTCATCACATGCCCATTGGGTCAGAAGTTTACATACACTCAATTAGTATTTGGTAGCATTGCCTTTAAATTGTTTAACTTGGGTCAAACGTTTTGGGTAGCCTTCCACAAGCTTCCCACAATAAGTTGTCTGAATTTTGGCCCATTCCTCCTGACAGAGCTGGTGTAACTGAGTCAGGTTTGACCCATTTGCGACCAAGCTTTAATTTATTGCCTGATGTTTTGATATGTTGCTTCAATATATCCACATAATTTTCCTGCCTCGTGATGCCATCTATTTTGTGAAGTGCACCAGTCCCTCCTGCAACAAAGCACCCCCACATGATGCTGCCACCCCCGTGCTTCACGGTTGGCATGGTGTTCTTCGGCTTGCAATCCTCCCCCTTTTCCTCCAAACATAACGATGGTCATTATGGCCAAACAATTCTATTTTTGTTTCATCAGACCAGAGGACATTTTTCCAGATCTGTGCCTCAACATAATCCTGTCTCAGAGCTTGACAGACAATTAATTCGACCTCATGGCTTGGTTTTTGCCCTGACATGCACTGTCAACTGTGGGACCTTATATTGACAGATGTGTGCCTTTCCAAATCATGTCCAGTCAATTGAATTTACCACAGGTGGACTCCAATCAAGTTGTAGAAACATCTCATGCATGATCAATGGAAACAGGATGCACTTGAGCTAAAGTTCAAGTCTCATAGCAAAGGGTCTGAATACTTATGTAAATAAGGTATTGCAGTTCTTTAGTTTGAAAACATTTGCAAACATTTCTAAAAACCTGTTTTCTCTTGGTCATTATGGGGTATTGTGGGTAGATTGATGAGTAATCTCTGTAACCAAACAAAATGTGGAAAAAGTCAAGGGGTCTGAATACTTTGCGAAGGCACTGTATACTGTATATATAAACTCAGCAAAAAAAGAAACGACCCTATTTTTCAAAGATATTCCGTAAAAATCCAAATAACTTCACAGATCTGCATTGTAAAGAGTTTAAACACGGTTTCCCATGCTTGTTCAATGAACCATAAACATTGAATCAACATGCACCTGTGGAACGGTCGTTAAGACACTAATAGCTTAAAGACGGTAGGTAATTAAGGTCACAGTTATGAAAACTTAGGACACTAAAGAGGCCTTTCTACTGACTCTGGAAAAACACCAAAAGAAAGATGCCCAGGGTCCCTGCTCGTCTGCGTGAACGTGCCTTAGGCATGCTGCAAGGAGGCATGAGGACTGCAGATGTGGCCAGGGAAATAAATTGCAATGTCTGTACTGTAAGACGCCTAAGACAGCACTACAGGGAGACAGGACGGACAGCTGATTGTCCTCGCAGTTTTAGACCACGTGTAACAACACCTTCACAGGATCGGTACATCCGAACATCACATCTGTGGGACAGGTACAAGATGGCAACAACATCTGCCCTAGTTACACCAGGAACGCACAATCCCGCCATCAGTGCTCACTGTCTGCAATAGGCTGAGAGAGGCTGGACTGAGGGCTTGTAGGCCTGCAGGTCCTCACCAGACATCACCGGCAACAATGTCGCCAATGGGCACAAACCCACTGTTGCTGGACCAGACAGGACTGGCAAAAAGTGTTCTTCACTGACGAGTCGTAGTTTTGAGGGTCCCTCATGGTCTGGGGCGGTGTGTCACACCATCATCGGACTGAGCTTGTTGTCATTGCAGACAATCTCAGCGCTGTGAGTTACAGGAAAGACATTCTCCTCCCTCATGTGGTACCCTTCCTGCAGGCTCATCCTGACATGACCCTCTAGCATGACAATGCCACCAGCCATACTGCTCGTTCTGTGCGTGATCTCCTGCAAGACAGGAATGTCAGTGTTCTGCCATGGCCAGCCGAAGAGCCCGGATCTCAATCCCATTGAGCACGTCTGGGACCTGTTGGATCGGAGGGTGAGGGCTAGGGCCATTCCCTACAGAAATGTCCGGGAACTTGCAGGTGCCTTGGTGGAAGAGTGGGGTAACATCTCACAGCAAGAACTAGCAAATCTGGTGCAGTCCATGAGGAGCAGATGCAGTGCAGTACTTAATACAGCTGGTGGCCACACCAGATACTGACTGTTACTTTTGATTTTGACCACCCTTTTATTCAGGGACACATTATTCCATTTCTGTTAGTCACATGTCTTGTTCAGTTTATGTCTCAGTTGTTGAATCTTGTTATGTTCATACAAATATTTACACATGTTAAGTTTGCTGAAAAATAAAAGCAGTTGACAGTCAGAGGACGTTTCTTTTTTTGCTGAGTTTATATTTTTCAAACACACCCCACACACGAGCTGTTCACTTCTTTACCGTTGGAACATGGGGTCTGATACCAACAGTTTCTATCTACAAGCCATCAGAATGCTGAACACTTAAACTAGACTGACCACCTGCACTGACTTTTACACACACACACACACACACACACACACACACACACACACACACACACACACACACACACACACACACACACACACACATTCATGCTACACACACAACACAGCTGCTGCTACCAGTCTCTTATTATTATTGCTAAATGGATCATCTCTCCTCTCTGAGATGCTATGTGGATATGGCTTTCTACAAGTCACTTTATAATATGTGGTATGTCATGCTGAACGAAGACTATTGACATCCCTTCCTGTCTCCCTGTCAGAGCGTTTCAATGTGTTCCTACTGCCCTGTCCTAACCTGGACATCTATGGGGAGTGTATGATGCAGATCACCCATGAGAATATCTACCTGTGGGACATCCACAACCCTCGCACCAAACTGGTCACCTGGCCTCTCTGCTCCCTGCGCCGCTACGGACGAGATGCCACGCGCTTCACCTTCGAGGCTGGACGGTGAGGGAGACACCCATTGAGGGAGCGAGGGAGGGAGGGAGGGAGAGGTATGGAGAGTGAGGGATGGGGAGAAGAATGCAAAGGCTGCAGAAAAGCAGGACTGTGTAACCAGTTGTCTGTGCCTAGCCCATAGATTGCTTAATGAAACACACATACGGACCACACACACACACACACACACACACATACACAGTCAGACAGACAGGTGCCCTGCCCAGGAGAGCCTCATAAAGAGATTGATTGAATAGATTAGAGGAAAATCAATGGTGAGCGAGGCGTTCTTATCTCCTCCTGTGCTTTGATAAACTTGAAAAGAAAGGATTCGGTCCACTTCCAGGGTGCCCCCCAAAGGACAAAGATAAGAGTGTACTGCCAGTAAGGAGAACGTAGTCCCACACTGCACCCTGGTGGTGGTTAGAATGCAGTACTATTGGCTGTCAATTGCTTGAGAACAATTTGTGGTAAATACAGTGTGCCTGCAAAAGGACTGTTTAAAAAACATATCTACATATGGTGAATTGTCGATATTACCTATATTATGGCCTGTATACACATGCATGTTGTACTGAGCAGTGTGTGTTGGTGTGTTCCAGGATGTGTGACAGTGGAGAAGGCCTGTACACATTCCAGACGCGGGAGGGAGAACAGATCTACCAGAGAGTCCACTCCTCCACCCTGGCCATCGCTGAGCAGCACAAGAGAGTTCTGATGGAGATGGAGAAGAACAGCAGAGTAAGGCACAGTTTTACACACACACACACACACACACACACACACACACACACACACACACACACACACACACACACACACACACACACACACACACACACACAGTATTCTCTCTGGTGGTTATATAATACTGTGTTTTTTATCATTTTTTTCTCTCTCAGTTGGCTAAAGGTTCTGAGACGGGCTCCTACCCCTGTACACCCACGGCCATCCTGCCCCGCAGTGCCTTTTGGCACCATATCACTGGCACTCAGGGGGGCATGGACCCAGCCCATGGTAAACCACAGCCTAGACTACAATCTCAACCACACAGCACTGGGGCTAAAGTGGGAACATTGGTCTGAATATGAACATGGGGTCTGGAGTTTAGCGAATCATACAGAAGCTTATAGAGTAGGCTGCACCTGTAGACATGACTTTTTCTCGTCTGTCTCTTGTGTCCTGTCCTGTCCTGTAGGTGACATGTTTGGTGGTTCTCAGACTGGCGCTGATGCAGACCTGCTCTCCACCCGACTGCCCTCAGAGCCACGCCACTCTACCATGCCCCTGGCACACAGCCAACACTCCCCCGTCCGCTACCCCACCTACCCCAGCCAGTGATCCCAGGGGTGCATTGCAGACCCCTAGCCTCCTCCACCACAACCCTACTCTGTACCCGAACACTCCTCCCATTCTCCTTTCTCTGCAGCGCTCACCTCGACTCCAAGCCCCCTCATCTACCCTCCAGCCAATCAGGTTGGGGTGGGGTCATAGGACCTCCCCTAAAGCTGGTAGCTCTGTGAAGCAGGATGTGACAGAGCCTCTAGTCTTCTCTTCAAAGGCTGGTTACCTGAAGGAACTTCAACCCCCAGAATCCCTCACTGTGGGGTCAAAGTGCATTGTGTGAGCCGGCAGTGGCATGTTGCCTCGCTGACATTGTGGCATGGTGCATCGCTCTCTGCTCTGCTGTGGGCATGGAGGAGGAACAGAGGAGGAGGGGTGTGAGCTGAAAGGATGTGATTTAGTGGGTGTCCTCTCTTCTAACACCCGTGAAATCGTGTTTTCTTTCTGGTGGGATTCACCTCAACCCCATTCGCGAAAGACCTCTACTTGTACCTCATGCCAGCTCTTAGCAAAGTTCAATGTTAGGGGCTCAGGACGTCCCCATAAAGCTCCTATTGGGGGTCGGAACAGAAGGACCCCTTGCTACCATCCAGCTCCAGCATGATAATGATTGTGGCTCTCGCTCCAACCCATAACCTCAATCTGACAGACGCATATGTAAGACAACAGTTTCCTCCCAAGAACTGGCCTTGGCTTCCAAGTGTGTGTGTGGGTGGAAGAGAGACTGTCCCTGGACTATCATCCAAACAAACACCTGGTCTAATTCCACAGAGAAACAATGGACCACTTGTCTTTCATTTTTCATTGTTTTATTTCAGTTTTTAAAAACTTGTAGCAGACATAGCTGACTTTGCCTTGTATTCTGTTCTGTCTGATAAAGAAAATAGACATAGATTTTTCTGGGAGGATAGAGGGAGGGAGGCAGGGAGGGAGGCAGGGAGGGAGGGAGAGCCACATGCCTCTGAAGTCATGACTTTGTTTGTTGTTTTCTCTTGGTTTCCTGCCATTGGGTTGTGAAGACATCCAAGGCTGTTTATAATGGTAGTGGAACCCTGTCCTCTGTGTGTGTACTGCATGAATGGAATACACAGTTACTGACATATGGCCACTTTAAAACCAATGTTAAGAGAGAATTTAGACATGTTAAATAATAAACTAGATTTAAAAATGTAAATGTCACAAAGATGTAGCCACTCCCTCGAACCTCATCATTGTTGTGGAGGTCCACGGTCTGAGGGAGACACCACGGACTGTGTCATAGTGTGGCTCCTCATTGAGTTTCCTGTCAGGCACAAGAGTATAATGAACTCGTGAAGTTGTGATAATCATTATTAATGTCCCGTGTTTGTAGTTTCACAGACTTTCTGGTGTGTGGGGTGGGTTACCGCCTGACCAAAATGGCTCTTGACATGTTTGCACTTGAAGATAA
Source organism: Oncorhynchus masou masou (assembly GCF_036934945.1). NCBI lineage: Eukaryota > Metazoa > Chordata > Actinopteri > Salmoniformes > Salmonidae > Oncorhynchus > Oncorhynchus masou. The sequence goes on from NC_088213.1 coordinate 38,836,974, forward strand.
CATTTTTTTTTTAAATGTGTTTTGATAAATCAGGAGGCATTGCTCTTAATTTGGGTCATGTGAGGGATAAGCACAGATCTAGGGCGGGTCCATATGTTACCTGCCTCAGAGGACCCTCACATGGAGTCCTTTTATTTTAGGGCTGTAGCCGAGATACTGCTGGTGGGTTAGTTAGTAGATGACTGTTGCACAAAGAGAGAAAAACATGTATTTATAGCTGGGAGTACAGTATAAAACCTGCCCTCTACAGAGTTCTTACATAAGATTGGGTTTCCAACTAATAATGCTAATTATTTAAACCCATCTCAACATTAGCGTATTTGATTGACTATGAACTAAGATTTTCCAACTGTGTATTTATTTGTGACACTTGGATATAACCCAGCAAATGCACCCTGTAGTGAGATTATATATACAGTGGGGCAAAAAAGTATTTAGTCAGCCACCAATTGTGCAAGTTCTCCCACTTAAAAAGATGAGAGAGGCCTGTAATTTTCATCATAGGAACACTTCAATTATGACAGACAAAATGAGGGGAATAAAATCCAAATTGTGGGATTTTTAATGAATTTATTTGCAAATTATGGTGGAAAATAAGTATTTGGTCACCTACAAACAAGCAAGATTTCTGGCTCTCACAGACCTGTAACTTCTTCTTTGAGAGGCTCCTCTGTCCTCCACCCGTTACCTGTATTAATGGCACCTGTTTGAACTTGTTATCAGTATAAAAGACACCTGTCCACAACCTCAAACAGTCACACTCCAAACTCCACTATGGCCAAGACCAAAGAGCTGTCAAAGGACACCAGAAACAAAATTGTAGACCTGCACCAGGCTGGGAAGACTGAATCTGCAATAGGTAAGCAGTTTGGTTTTGAAGAAATCAACTGTGGGAGCAATTATTAGGAAATGGAAGACATTCAAGACCACTGATAATCTCCCTCGATCTGGGGCTCCACGCAAGATCTCACCCCGTGGGGTCAAAATGATCACAAGAACGGTGAGCAAAAATCCCAGAACCACACGGGGGGACCTAGTGAATGACCTGCTGAGAGCTTGGACCAAAGTAACAAAGCCTACCATCAGTAACACACTACGCCGCCAGGGACTCAAATCCTGCAGTGCCAGACGTGTCCCCCTGCTTAAGTCAGTACATGTCCAGGTCCGTCTGAAGTTTGCTAGAGAGCATTTGGATGATCCAGAAGAAGATTGGGAGAATGTCATATGGTCAGATGAAACCAAAATAGAACTTTTTGATAAAAACTCAACTCGTCGTGTTTGGAGGACAAAGAATGCTGAGTTGCATCCAAAGAACACCATACCTACTGTGAAGCATGGGGGTGGAAACATCATGCTTTGGGACTGTTTTTCTGCAAAGGGACCAGGACGACTGATCCGTGTAAAGGAAAGAATGAATGGGGCCATGTATCGTGAGATTTTGAGTGAAAACCTCCTTCCATCAGCAAGGGCATTGAAGATGAAACGTGGCTGGGTCTTTCAGCATGACAATGATCCCAAACACACCGCCCGGGCAACGAAGGAGTGGCTTCGTAAGAAGCATTTCAAGGTCCTGGAGTGGCCTAGCCAGTCTCCAGATCTCAACCCCATAGAAAATCTTTGGAGGGAGTTGAAAGTCCATGTTGCCCAGCAACAGCCCCAAAACATCACTGCTCTAGAGGAGATCTGCATGGAGGAATGGGCCAAAATACCAGCAACTGTGTGTGAAAACCTTGTGAAGACTTACAGAAAACGTTTGACCTCTGTCATTGCCAACAAAGGGTATATAACAAAGTATTGAGAAACTTTTGTTCTTGACCAAATACTTATTTTCCACCATAATTTGCAAATAAATTCATTAAAAGTCCTACAATGTGATTTTCTGGATTTTTTTTTCATTTTGTCTGTCATAGTTGAAGTGTACATATGATGAAAATTACAGGCCTCTCTCATCTTTTTAAGTGGGAGAACTTGCATAATTGGTGTCTGACTAAATACTTTTTTGCCCCACTGTATGTATGTATGTATGTGTGTATATATATATATATATATATATATATATATATATATATATATATATATATATATATATATATATATATATATATATATATATACACACACACACATACACTTACTTTGAAGTCATTAAAACTTGTGTATGTAAACTTCCGACAATATACAGTTGAAGTTGGAAGTTTACATACACTTAGGTTGGAGTAATTAAAACTCGTTTTTCAACCACAAACTATAGTTTTGGCAAGTTGGTTAGGACATCTACTTTGTGCATG
>NC_088213.1:38844261-38858968 GCF_036934945.1 Oncorhynchus masou masou
TTGTTTTTTTGCCATCATTGTAAGCCTGTCACATACACCACACTATACGATACATTTATTAAACATAAGAATGAGTGTGAGTTGTTGTCACAACCCGGCTCGTGGTTAGTTGGAAAAGGCTCTAGTAGGACCAGGGCACACATACTAATATAATAATAATCCATCATGTTGCTCTTTATTTAACCATCTTACATATGAAACCTTATTTGTTCATCGGAAATTGTGAATAACTCACCACAGGTTAATGAGAAGGGTGTGCTTGAAAGGATGCACATAACTCTGCAATGTTGGGTTGTATTGGAGAGAGTCTCAGTCTTAAATCATTTTCCACACACAGTCTGTGCCTGTATTCAGTTGTCATGCTACTGAGGGCTGAGAATCCACTCTCACATAGGTACATGGTTGCAAAGGGCATCAGTGTCTTAACAGCGCGATTTGCCAAGGCAGGATACTCTCCCAATTCAGAAATCTGGCAGTGGCTTCTGATTAAATTTTCACAGAACCGCTTGTTACAATTTTGATGAGGCTCTCTTGTTCAGATATTGTTAAGTGGACTGGAGGCAGGGCATGAAAGGGATAATGAATCCAGTTGTTTGAGTCATCCATTTCGGGAAAGTACCTGCGTAATTGCGCACCTAACTCACTCAAGTGCTTCGCTATATCACATTTCACATTGTCCGTAAGCTTGAGTTCATTTGCACACAAAATAATCATACAATGATGGAAAACCCTGTGTGTTGTCTTTGTTAATGCAGACAGAGAAGAGCTCCAATCTCTTAATCATAGCCTCAATTTTGTCCCTCACAATGAATATAGTTGCGGAGAGTCCCTGTAATCCTAGATTCAGATCATTCAGGCGAGATGCAAGCGGTCAGACAAATGAAAATTATGGTCAGTAAAGAAAAGTTTAAGCTCGTCTCTCAATTTAAAACATTGTATCAATACTTTGCCCCTTGATAACCAGCGCACTTCTGTATGTTGTAAAAGCGTTACATGGTTGCTGCCCATATCATTGCATATTGCAGAAAATACATGAGAGTTCAGAGGCCTTGCTTTAACAAAGTTAACCATTTTCACTGTAGTGTCCAAAACGTCTTTCAAGCTGTCAGGCATTCCCTTTGCAGCAAGAGCCTCTCGGTTGATGCTGCAGTGTACCAACTGCTTGCACGCGTGTTACCACTCCACTATGTCTCCCTGTCATGGCTTTTGCGCCGTCAGTACAGATACCAACACATATTGACCACCAAAGTCCATTTGATGTCACAAAGCTGTCCAGTACTTTAAAATATCCTCTACTGTTGTCCTGGTTTCCAGTGGTTTGCAGAAGAGGATGTCTTCCTTAATTGACCCCCATAAACGTAACAGACATATACCAGGAGCTGTGCCAGGCCCGCAATGTCTGTTGACTCATCCAGCTGTAAAGCGTAGAATTCACTGGCTTGAATGCGAAGTAGCAATTGTTTCAAAACATCTACAGCCATGTCACTGATGCGTCGTGAAACAGTGTTGTTTGATGAATACATTGTCTGTATAGTTTTTGGGGCCTTTTCCCCCAGCATTGTTCCAGCCATATCTGTGGCAGCAGGAAGAATGAAGTCCTCCACAATAGTATGGGGCTTGTCTGTCCTAGCCACTCAGTAGCTCACCATATAAGACGCTTCTAGCCCCTTCTTATTAATGGTATCTTGCATTTATACATGTCCTACTACTCGAAAGTCATCTTTATTCTAGCTCAAAAAACTACCTTGACTTATTTTTCAAATTGGCATGTTTTGTTTCTAAACTTCTGCGCAAGAGTGAAGGTTTCATTGAGTTGTGAGATAGTACTTTTGCACATATAACACACTGTGGCTGAGGAAAGGCACTACTCCCAATATAAGTGAACCCCAAATCAATGTAGTTCTCATCATATTTGCGCCTCTTCGATGGTCCAACGTCCCTGTCTGTTGTTCAGTGCTTTCTCGGGTAAGGTGGCAGTAGCTCTTCAGCTGTATCAGATTCACAACTGTTAGTGTCCATGCTAGCTGGGCTAACAACAAATGTAGAATTACTGATGCTAGCATTGGATGTGCTCGTGGAAGCAGAACAACTTGTCGTCGACAGGTGCAGGTGTAGTACTGCTGGTAGTACCATTACTACCAGTAGAGCTGGTATGTGTGTCTATGGACCCGAGCCGTACTTTTTTTTTAACCATTTATCCATTTTCGAGCAAACAGAATGAGCAGCAGCTACGTTTGTCTACATACAGACCGTTAGTGGAATTCCCGTGAGAGAGTAACAGTTAATGTGATTGGATGTTAATTATTTGACTAGGCTGTCTGTATTTGACATTGTGTTGTTATTTCGCTGAACACTAAATGGTTTGACTTTATTTTTGGCAGTGAAATGAGGCTACTCGGACGCGGGAAAAAACTCACTCAAATGTATAGCCCCTTTGGAAAATAGAAATGGACTGTTTGAAAATGTGAAGAAACATTTTTTAAATGTATTATGCGTACCCTCAGGCGGCATTGCGTGTTCCCCTGGGGGTATGCGTACCCCAGTTTGGGAATACCTGCCCTTACAAGAGCTGCTCTTTAAAGATGATAAGTCTGTCTTTGTATACAATAGTGACACCTAGTGGTGTAATAGAGCCTAGGTCCCTGACCATAGACCACAGTATCAGACTGGGTTGTTAATCTGGTATCAGTGCCACAACCAGGACATTACCTAAAGTGTTTTATAATGACGTGCCTTTACTTACTAGATCTATGTACTATTACATTAATAGCAAAAGTAAATCAATGGAGTCATTAAATGACCACAATGAGCTTTTTATCCTTGAATTTGCATGGGATTGTGCTCCCGTACACATGACTACTATTTATGTATGTGTGCACCTGATATGTAAATGTAAATATAAATGAGAATAGGGGCTGTGGGCTGAGAGTCAGTCAACCAGCACCTACAGACAGACAGAGATACAGAGAGACAGACAGAGAGAGAGGGAGGGAAGGAAGGTGGAAAACAATAATAATACACAGTCACGTACATATAAAGACCGGGACAAAGTCAGTCAGTTTTTTTACAGAGAGAAAGAGGGTCATTGGTGATCTGAAAATCCATATAATTATCACAATATTACTTACATTTTAACAGCACCACCGTCTTGCTGGTATTTGTTGTAGTCTCCATATTTGCAACAAGCGACAATTATGGTAACTACTACGCCAGGTATTCCTGAAAGAGATTAGGAACATTTTCATTGAATTGCCCCACACAATCTAGTAAATCTATATAAAATATATGGATGAGCAGTGACAGAGTGGCTAAGATGCAATAGATAGTAAAGAATAGATAGTGTAGTATACAGTATATACATATGAGATGTAAACATTCTTAAAGTGGCGTTATTAAAGTGCCTAGTGCTCCATTTATTAAAGTGGCCAAAGATATCAAGTCCATAGGTAGGCAGCCACCTCTCTGTGCTAGTGGTGGCTGTTTAACGATCTGATGGCCTTGAGATAGAAGCTGTTTTTAAAACTCTCTCTCCCAGCTTTGATGCACCTGTACTGACCTCGCTTTCTGGGTGATCAGGCAGTGGCTCGGGTGGTTATTGTCCTTGATCTTTTTTGCCTTCCTGTGACATCAGGTGTTGTAGCTGTCCTGGAGGGCAGGTAGTTTCAAGAGGCTCTGCTGTGCCTTCTGCACCACACTGTCTATGTGCATGCACAGGAATACTCATCACTATCTCCGTGCATTCAAATTTCAAAGTCAGCATGCCAAATGCACACTCCCACAAACTTGAGACATCTCTGGCATTGTGTGGTGTGACAAAACTGCACATTTTAGAGTAGCCTTTTATTGTCCCCAGCACAAGGTGTACTTGTGTAATGATCATGCTGTTTAATCAGCTTCATGCCGTTTAATCATGCTACACTTGTCAGGTGGATGGATGATCTTGTCGAAGGAGAAATGCTCACTAACAAGGATGTAAACACATTTGTGCACAGAATTTGAGAGAAATAAGCTTTTTGTGCATATGGAACATTTCTGGATAATTTATTTAAGCTCATGAAACATGGGACCAACACTTTATATGTTGAGTTTATATTTTTGTTCAGTGTAGTTACGGCCCTCAGCTGGAAGGGTCTCTGGATCTCTTCAGCTTTCATCGGTTTAAGTTACACTATATATACATAGACAAACATTGGCATAGAATGGCCTTACTGAAGAGCTCAGTGTCTTTTAACGAGGCACCGTTGTAGGACCCCACCGTTCTAACAAGTCAGTTCGTCAAATTTCATCCCTGCTAGAGCTGTTATTGTGAAGTGGAAACGTGTAAGAGCAACAACGGCTCAGCCGCAAAGTGGTGGGCCACGCAAGCTCACAGAGAAGTGGTAGGCCACGCAAGCTCACAGAGAAGTGGTAGGCCATGCAAGCTCACAGAGAAGTGGTAGGCCATGCAAGCTCACAGAGAAGTGGTGGGCCACGCAAGCTCACAGAGAAGTGGTCGGCCAAACAAGCTCACAGAGAAGTGGTCGGCCGCACAAGCTCACAGAACGGGACAGCCGAGTGCTGTGCTCGGTCGCAACACTCACTACTGAGTGCCAAACTGCCTTTGGAAGGACCATCAGCACAATAACTTCGTCGGGAGCATCATGAAATGGGTTTCCATGGCTGAGCAGACGCACACAAGCCTAAGATCACCATGCACAATGCCAAGCGTCGACAGGAGTGTTGTAAAGTTTGCCGCCATTGGACTCTGGAGCAGTGAAACGTGATGAACGAGTGATGAATCACGCTTCACTATCTGGCAGTCTGACAGACGAATCTGGGTTTGGCAGATGCCAGGAGAACGCTACCTGCCCGAATGCATAGTGACAACTGTAAAGTTTGGTGGAGGAGGCATAATTGACTGGGGCTTTTATTCATGGTTCGGGCTAGGCCCCTTAGTTCCAGTGAAGGGAAATCAGCATACAATGACATTCTAGACAAGTCTGTGCTTCCAACTTTGTGGAAACAGTTTGGGGAAGGCCCTTTCCTGTTTCAGCATGACACTGCCCCCGTGCACAAAGTGAGGTCCATACAGAAATAGTTTGTTGAGATTGGTGTGGAAGAACTTGACTGGCCTGCATAGAGCCCTGACCTCAACGCCATCGAACACCTTTGGGTTGGATTGGAACGCCGAATGCGAGCCAGGCCTAATTGCGCAACATCAGTGCTCAACCTCACTAATCTTCTTGTGGCTGAATGGAAGCAAGTCCCTGCAACAATGTTCCAACATCTAGAGGAAAGCCTTCCCAGAAGAGTGGCTGTACTAGCAGCAAATGGGTGACCAACTCCATATTAATGCCCTTGATTTTGGAATGAGATGTTCGATGAGCAGGTGTCCACATACTTTTGTTCATGTTAGTGTATAAGTGAATTCTTCCCAATATTTTTCATCCCCTAAAATGTGGGGACTACGTACAAAAAGTGGTGTAATTTCTTAACCTGATACGGATGAAAATAGCCTCAAATTAAAGCTGACAGTCTGCACTTTAACCTCATATTCATTGTACAATTTCAAAAGTGCTGGAACAATAACAAAAATGGTCACAGGCCCAATACTTTTTGAGCTCACTGTATTTGCATATGTTATGGTCTTGTGAAGGCTGGCCGAATTCTGGCAAGGAGGATGTTCTTTTATCTCATTAAGTCTACAGATTCTCCCATCTCCCTGGTTTTATTTTTACTGAAATGTTCATAATGGAGACTGTTATCAGAAGTAACTATGTAAACTATAATTTATAGTGTAGCTGAAATGCATTGCCATTAATTGGAAGGTTGCTTATCCTCACACAATGTCACAATGGATGGCAGGAATGTCAAGTTATGTCTCACTAGATTTGATTTATTACAAGATTAAGGGTATACTGGGCAACTTTCATAAGGTCTGGATGCCTTACATGGAATACAGTATGACAAAATAAGTGTTTTTTGGTTAAAAAAAAATTAAACCTTTCCCTTGGGAAAAAAAAGGTGGTAAGGAAATTGTGTTGGGGAGAGAGTAGAGTTATTGACTAGACAGGTGGTGGTCGGGCGTGCAGGTGGCTCGGGCTGGCTGGGTGGTCTGGCTGAAATTTGACATAGAGGAGGTCTTGATAACAGTACAGTACTACTTTTGGTTGACTTCACGGGATTCTTCCGTCGAAGGAGGGAGGACCAAAATGCTGCGTGGTTGAAATTCATGTTTGTTTTTAATAAGAAAACTATACATGAATAAACTACAGAAACAACAAACGTGTAAACCCAAAACAGTCCCGTGTAGCACTGAGACAGGAACAATCACCCACAAAACCCAACACAAAACAGGCTCCCTAAATATGGTTCCCAATCAGAGACAATGACAAACACCTGCCTCTGATTGAGAACCATATCAGGCCAAACATAGAAATAGACAAACCAGACACACAACATAGAATGCCCATCCAGCTCACGTTCTGACCAACACTAAAACAAGGAAAACACACAGGAACGATGGTCAGAACGTGACAGTACCCCCCCCCCAAGGTGCGGACTCCGAACCACAACCTAAACCTATAGGGGAAGGTCTGGGTGGGCATCTGTCCGCGTTGGCGGCTCTGGCGCTGGACGTGGACCCCACTCCATAATTGTCTTAGTCCCCCTCAGCGTCCCTTGAGTGGCGACCCTCACCGCTAACCTTGGCCTATGAACCCTAACAACGGGCCCCACTGGACTGAGGAGAAGCTCCGGACTGAGGGGCAGCTCGGGACTGAGGTAGGTCAGGACTGAGAGGAAGCTCAGGACTGAGAGGAAGCTCAGGCAGGTTGATGAATCTAGCAGATCCTGGCTGGCTGGCGGTTCTGGCCAGATCCTGGCTGACTGGCAGTTCCGGCAGATCCTGGCTGACTGGCGGATCCTGGCTGAATGGCGGATCCTGGCTGAATGGCGGATCTGGAAGATCCTGGCTGACTGGCGGATCCTGGCAGACTGGCGGATCCTGGCTGACTGGCAGTTCTGGCAGATCCTGGCTGACTGGCAGTTCTGGCAGATCCTGGCTGACTGGCAGTTCTGGCAGATCCTGGCTGACTGGCGGATCCTGGCTGAATGGCGGATCCTGGCTGAATGGCGGATCTGGCAGATTCTGGAAGATCCTGGCTGACTGGCGGATCTAACTGATCCTGGCAGACTGGCAGCACTGGCAGCTCCTGGCTGACTGGCGGCACTGGCGGTGCTGGGCAGACTGGCGGCACTGGGCAGACTGGCGGCACTGGCGGCGCTGGGCAGACTGGTGGCACTGGCGGCGCTGGGCAGACGGGTGGCTCAGGCGGCGCTGGAGAGGAAGGCTCCGACAGTGCTGGACTGAGGAGCTCTGGCGCCTCTGGAATGAGGGGCGGGAGCTCTGGCAGCGCCGGGCAGGCAAGAGACTACGGCTGCGCTGGAGAGGAGGAAGGCCCCGGCCTCGCTGGACAGAAGAGAAGCTCTGGCGCCTCTGGACTGAGGGGCGCTGGCGCCTCCGGACTGAGGGGCGGAAACTCCGGTAGCGCTTGACAGGCGGGAGCACCTGTGTTGATGGGACGGAGAGACAGCCTGGTGCGGGGAGCCAGCACTGGTGGAACCGAGCTGGGGACACACACCTCAGGGCGAATGCCTTGCATACTACGTCAAATCAACTGCTCTCTCTCTTCACACTCCCCCAATTCTATTAACACCTCCTCGAGTGTCTCCTCATCTCCCATCTGTTCACTCTCCTCCATTCTGTCCAATAACTCCTCGACCCTCTCAGACTCAGCCCTCAGCTTCGCCGATAGCTCCGATAACATCCATGGCTCCTTACAGTAAACAGGGGGAGTTGGCTCAGGTCTGGCTCCTGCCTCTGCCACACTCTCCCTGTGCCCCCACCCCAAGAGATGTTTTGGGGGTGCCTCTCGGGCTTCCAGCCGCTCTGCCGTGCTAGCTCCTCATATGCCGCCTCTCTGCTTTTGCTGCCTCCAGCTCGGCTTTGGGGCGGCAATATTCCCCTGGCTCTGCCCAGGGTCCTTTCCCGTCAAGGATCTCCTCCCAAGTCCATTCCTCCAAATAGTGCAGCCTCTCCCACTGCTGCTGCTGTTGCTCCTGCTTCTCCTGCTGCTGCTTTTGCTGCTGCCTCTGTTGCTTCTCCTGATGCTGTCGCTGCTCCTGCTGCAGCTGTCGCTTCTCCTGCTGCAGCTGTCGCTTCTCCTGCTGCAGCTGTCGCTTCTCCTGCTGCAGCTGTCGCTTCTCCTGCTCCAGCTGTCGCTTCTCCTGCTCCATCTGTCGCTTCTCCTGCTCCAGCTGTCGCTTCTCCTGCTCCAGCTGTCGCTTCTCCTGCTCCATCTGTCGCTTCTCCTTCTCCAGCTGTCACTTCTTCTGCTGCCGCTTCTCCTGCTGCAGCAGTCTCTTCTACCGCTCCAGCTGTCGCTTCTCCTGCTCCAGCTGTCGCTTCTCCTGCTGCTGCCGCTTGGTCCTTGGTTGGTGTGTGATTCTGTTACGGGATTCTTCCGTCGAAGGAGAGGAGGTCCAAAATGCAGCGTGGTTGAAATTCATGTTTGTTTTTAATAAGAAAACTATACATGAATAAACTACAAAAACAACAAACGTGTAAACCCGAAACAGTCCCGTGTAGCACTGAGACAGGAACAATCACCCACAAAACCCAACACAAAACAGGCTCCCTAAATATGGTTCCCAATCAGAGACAATGACTAACACCTGCCTCTGATTGAGAACCATATCAGGCCAAACATAGAAATAGACAAACCAGACACACAACATAGAATGCCCACCCAGCTCACGTTCTGACCAACACTAAAACAAGGAAAACACACACGAACGATGGTCAGAAGAGTTGTTCATTTGTTAGGCTATTGGTTGAAGGTGCAACACAATATTGATTATTGAATTACATTTGATCTTGTTCAGTCTTAACAATCACATAAACATATAATCTCTTCCCTAGCTTGATGACTGTGGGCATTTTTTGTTTAGAGACGACTTGAAAGACCATGGGTCATGTTAGATTGTGTAGAAATGCAGGAAATGAGCTTTAGATGCCGAAAAGGCCGATCCCCAAGGCAGGTTATGTTCACCCACTTCTAAAAAAAAGTTGTGCCCCTGTGTACATTTTATTTTTCTGTATTTCATTTTCAAAACATTTGCAAAATGTTCTAAAAACATATATTTTTTTACTTAGTCATTACTTGGTATTGTGTGTTGAGGCGTGAGAACAAATATATATTTAATACATTTTGAATTCAGGCAGTAACACAACAAAATGTGGAATAATTCAAGGGGTATAAATACTTTCTGAATGCCGACTTGGGAGAATGACGATCGGCAAAAAACATCTAATCAGTATCAGAAGTAAAAATACAGACTGTCCTGCTCCTGTGCCTTTCTAGACCTTCTAAAGTACAGAGAGGAGACCCACCACTGACCCAAATGGAATGAAACATTCTGTCACGCCCTGGTCTATATTTATTATGTTATCTTCATTTATTGAGTCAGGCCAGGGTGTGACATGGGTTTATTTGTAGTGTGTTTCGTCTTGGGGTTGTGTGGGGTGTATAGATTAGTCTATGGCTGCCTGAGGTGGTTCTCAATCAGAGTCAGGTGATTATCGTTGTCTCTGATTGGGAACCATATTTAGGTAGCCTGGGTTTCACTGTGTGTTTGTGGGTGATTGTTCCTGTCTCTGTGTTTGTTGCACCAGTCAGGGCTGTTTCGGTATTCGACGTTTGTTGTTTTGTATTGTTCGTGTTCTTCTTCATTAAAGATGTATCGAACGAACCACGTTGCATTTTGTCCGATCCTTATTCCACCTCTTCGTCAGAGAAGGAGGTAGAAGAAAGCCGTTACAGAATCACCCACCACAAACGGACCAAGCAACGTGTCAACGGGCAGGAGCCACAGGAGAAGCAACAAAGGCAGCAACAGCGATCACAGGACTTCTGGACTTGGGAGAAGAAATTGTTCAGAGAAGGACCCTGGGATCAGCCTGGAGAATATCGCCGCCCCAAAGAAGAACTGGAGGCGGCGAGAGCTGAGAGACGCTGGTATGAGGAGGCAGCGCGGCGACGTGGATGGAATCCCAAGAGTCAGCCCCAAAAAGTTATTGGGGGGGGGCTCAGGGAGAGTGTGGCAGAGTCAGGAGTCAGACCTGAGCTCACTCACCCTGTTTATCGTGAGGAGCCAAGGAGGAGACCAGAACCGGTGTTGGAGGTGAGCGAAGCAGAGACTGTGAAGGAGTTAATGGGGAAATTGGAGGAGGGAGAAATGAGGGAGTTGCTGTGTTGATGCTTTTTGCATGGAATTCGCCCGATGGAACGTTTCAGGGATTTAATGGCACCTGGGTCAGCGCTCCATACTCGTCCTGAGGTGCGTATTAGTCGGCTGGTGAAGTTGGTGCCAGCCTCACGCACCAGGCCTCCTGTGCACATCCCTAGCCTTGCACGTCCTGTGCCAACACTGCTCTCAAGATCTCCAGTACACCTTCACGGTCTAGCCCATCCTGTTCCACCTCCACACACCAGCCCTCCGGTGGCAGCTCCCCGCACCAGGCTTCCTGTGCGTGCCCTCGGCCCAGTACCATCAGTGCCAGTACCACACATCAGGCCAACAGTGCGCCTCGCCTCTCCTGCGCTGCCGGAGCCTCCCGCCTGTTCAGCGCTGTCGAAGCCTTCCTCCTCTACAGCGCTGCTGGAGTCTCCCGCCTGTTTAGCGCTGCCAGAGCCTTCCGCCTCTACAGTGTTGCCGGAGTCTCCTGCCCGTTTAGCGCAGCCAGAGCTGCCAGTCTGCATGGAGCAGCCAGAGCTGCCAGTCTGCATGGAGCAGCCAGAGCTGCCAGTCTGCATGGAACAGCCAGAGCTGCCAGTCTGCATGGAGCAGCCAGAGCTGTCAGTCTGCTTGGAGCAGCCAGAGCTGCCAGTCTGCATGGAGCTGCCAGAGCTGCCAGTCTGCAAGGAGCTGCCAGTCTGCAAGGAGCTGCCAGAGCTGTTAGTCTGCATGGAGCTTTTCAGAGCTGTCAGTCTGCAAGAAGCCGCCAGAGCTCTCAATCTGCATGGAGCAGCCAGAGCCGCCAGTCAGCATGGAGCAGCCAGAGCCGTCTGTCAGCATGAAGCAGCCAGAGCCGTCAGTCTGCCAGGATCCGCCAGTCAGCCAGACTCTTCCAGATCTGCCAGTCAGCCAGATCTGCCAGTCAGCCAGACTCTTCCAGATCTGCCAGTCAGCCAGACTCTTCCAGATCTGCCAGTCAGCCAGACTCTTCCAGATCTGCCAGTCAACCAAACTCTTTCAGATCTGCTAGTCAACCAGACTCTTCCAGATCTGCCAGTCAGCCAGACTCTTCCAGATCTGCCAGTCAGCCAGACTCTTCCAGATCTGCCAGTCAACCAAACTCTTCCAGATCTGCCAGTCAACCAGACTCTTCCAGATCTGCCAGTCAGCCAGACTCTTCCAGATCTGCCAGTCAGCCAGACTCTTCCAGATCTGCCAGTCAGCCAGACTCTTCCAGATCTGCCAGTCAGCCAGACTCTTCCAGATCTGCCAGTCAGCCAGACTCTTCCAGATCTGCCAGTCAGCCAGACTCTTCCAGATCTGCCAGTCAGCCAGACTCTTCCAGATCTGCCAGTCAGCCAGACTCTTCCAGATCTGCCAGTCAGCCAGACTCTTCCAGATCTGCCAGTCAGCCAGACTCTTCCAGATCTGCCAGTCAGCCAGACTCTTCCAGATCTGCCAGTCAACCAGACTCTTCCAGATCTGCTAGTCAACCAGACTCTTCCAGATCTGCTAGTCAACCAGACTCTTCCAGATCCACTAGTCAACCAGACTCTTCCAGATCCGCTAGTCAACCAGACTCTTCTAGATCCGCCAGTCAGCCAGGATCTGCCAGTACTGCCAGCCAGCCAGGATCTGCCGGATTCAACTGCCTGGCTGGGCTTCCTCTCAGTGCTGGGCTTCCTCTCAGTGCTGGGCTTCCTCTGTCCCGAGCTGCCCCTCTGTCCCGAGCTGCCCCTCTGTCCCGAGCTGCCCCTCTGTCCCAGGCTGCCCTTCTGCCCCTCTGTCCCGAGCTGCCCCTCGGGATTCTGGGTGAGGACTACTAGGCCATGGTCGGCGGCGAGGGTGGACAATCCTAGGACGCGAGGAGGGGGGACTAAGACATTCATGGAGTGGGTTCCACGTCCCGAGCCGGAGCCGCCGCCATGGACAGGCGCCCACCCGGACCCTCCCTATTGTTTTGATGTGCGTCCGGGAGTCCGCACCTGGGGGGGGGGGGTTCTGTCACACCCTGGTCTATATTTATTATGTTATCTTCATTTATTGAGTCAGGCCAGGGTGTGACATGGGTTTATTTGTAGCGTGTTTCGTCTTGGGGTTGTGTGGGGTGTATAGATTAGTCTATGGCTGCCTGAGGTGGTTCTCAATCAGAGTCAGGTGATTATCGTTGTCTCTGATTGGGAACCATATTTAGGTAGCCTGGCTTTCACTGTGTGTTTGTGGGTGATTGTTCCTGTCTCTGTGTTTGTTGCACCAGTCAGGGCTGTTTCGGTTTTCGACGTTTGTTGTTTTGTATTGTTCGTGTTCTTCTTCATTAAAGATGTATCGAACGAACCACGTTGCATTTTGGTCCGATCCTTATTCCACCTCTTTGTCAGAGAAGGAGGTAGAAGAAAGCCGTTACACATTCAAATCACAGGGCTTTTGCATCATTATTCAAATGACATG
This sequence comes from Oncorhynchus masou masou, assembly GCF_036934945.1. Taxonomy (NCBI): domain Eukaryota; kingdom Metazoa; phylum Chordata; class Actinopteri; order Salmoniformes; family Salmonidae; genus Oncorhynchus; species Oncorhynchus masou. Next base: position 38,856,988 of record NC_088213.1, read on the forward strand.
GTCGGTGCAGTTTACAGCCTACAGTAAAATTGTACTCACTTGTACTCTGAAAGCGATGAAAACAATAATGCTTATCTAGGGAGGATATTCTTTATTATCCATAAACAAGAATAATACGGCATCTTTTTGAGTTGCTTGTCTTCACTGTTCTTGCATACGCAATGACACACCTGGCAGTGACACACCTGGCAATGACACGCCTGGCAATGACACGCCTGGCAATGGCACGCCTGGCAATGACACGCCTGGCAATGACACGCCTGGCAATGACACGCCTGGCAATGACACGCCTGGCAATGACACGCAAATACATAATTTACACAAATGACACAATCAAAAGTAAATAATTTTGTAACAATTCCATTCACATCCCAGCAAATATAGTTATGTTATGATAAGGTACCATCTACTTGACTAATATAGGCTTAATGTTATCTCAGCTATCCCAGAGGCTATATACTGTAGGTCTGCAAAAACCAAAGACATCAATGTTATCCAAAATGAAACAGTTGGACTACAAACGGACATTGTCATTCAGAGGATTTTTGATGGCAATCAAAGAAACGGAAAGGCACCAGTTGACAGCTGATCAGTCCATCTTACCGTCACGCACAACGGTGAGTGATAGATCGAATAGCCAAACGTTTTTTATTCTCTTCAGGTACGGGGATGAAAATCATTTGAACCTAATTGATATGTTGGGTATTTGCCTGGATTATAGGCATCAAAAGTGAATATGCATGGAATGTGCATCACAAAATACAACAAAATGCACAACAAAAAAGTGAAACAAACAGCACAACATTGAAAAGTAAAAAAAATTGATGTTATGAGCACAGTAAGCTTATGAGCAAACCTGGAAACACATTTTTATTTTTGTGATTACGCTTTCATTTATGCTTATGTTTGCCTGTAGTGGTATGTTATTAAAAACCTACATACTAAATATTGTGCTTCTGTGGTAATAAAATGGAAGCAGTGGTATTAGTAGTAAAAGGTTTAACCATGTTAGTCAAGGACTGGCCTCAGCTGGATGCATCGCCCTTGAAGAAGTTGCAGTGGTTGCCGTGGAGACAGATTCTTTCTCTGGCCGAGTTAAAGACCAATAGCCTAGAAACAGGAAGAGGCCTGTAGGTTGTAATAAGCATGACTGAATTACAAGATGATACGTCTGTCTTTCTATACAATAGTGACTCACGGTAGTGTGATAGAACAAACTGGACTGTAGGTCCCTGACCATAGACCATGTTATTTGACTGGGTTGTTAATCTGGTATCAGTGCCACAACCAGGACATTACCTACAGTGTTTTATAAAGGCCTGCTTTTACATAGACCAATGTAAATATGTTTTCCATGCCCCTAGATCTATGTACTGTTACATTAACATCAGTTAAATTACCATGCTGATTTTTATCATCGACTTTGCATCGGAGTGCGCTCCCGCACAAATCCACTACTGTGTTTGTATGTGTACATGTGCGTTTACCTGCTGTGAATGAGAATAAGGGCTGTTTCTTATCTCACCATGGAGAGAGTTGACAGTGCAGAAGATGTAGAAGGCTGTCTCCTTCAGGGGGCCAAACTGGAAGAGCAGGAACCCCCAGGAGGCCCCCAGGAGCCAGGCCAGACCCAGCAGACTGAGTACTGTCCCCCTGCTCATACTCCTCTCCCTCAGGACAGGACTCTGACGGTGGGCCCTCACCACCTTCACTGTCACAGACCCAAAGCACAGCACGTTCACCACAAATGTCAGCACAAAGTACGAAAAGGACACCGTGGCCAGAGCAAAGTCAGTCAACAAGCACCTACACACAGAGAGAGAGGGAGAGAGAGAGAGAGAGAGGGAGAGAGCGAGGGAGAGGGAGAGGGAGAGAGAGAGAGAGAGAGACAGACGGACAGAGAGAAAGAGAGAGAGACAGAGGGAGAGGGAGAGGGAGGGAGAGAGGGAGAGAGAGAGAGAGAGGGAGAGAGAGGGAGAGG
>NC_088213.1:39164468-39296968 GCF_036934945.1 Oncorhynchus masou masou
GATTTATGCCATTCCTGTTTTTCATTAAAGAACTCTGTTTTCTGTTAAAACCGCTTTTGGGTCTTCACTCAAGTACATAACAGAAGAATCAGACCAAGAATGGACCCAGCGGCTCCGGACCCTTTTCACTCCGCCGTCGAGATCCAGGGAGCGATGCTAGGCAGACACGAGGAGGAATTGTCTGCTGCTCGACATGCCGTTGAAACCCTGGCCGTCCAAGTCTCCGACCTCACAAGACAGGTTCACCAACTCCACCTCGATCCACCGCCCACTTCCAGGGTTTCCGAGTCTCCGGAGCCCAGGATCAACAACCCGCCGTGTTACTCTGGGGAGCCCACTGAGTGCCGCTCATTCCTCACTCAGTGTGATGTGGTGTTCTCTCTCCAGCCCAACACTTACTCCAGGAGCGCAGCCCGCATCGCCTACGTCATTTCTCTCCTTACCGGACGGGTGCGTGAGTGGGGCACGGCAATCTGGGAGGCGAGGGCTGAGTGTATTAACCAGTATCAGGACTTTAAGGAGGAGATGATACGGGTTTTTGACCGTTCTGTTTTTGGGGAGGAGGCTTCCAGGGCCCTGTCTTCCCTATGTCAGGGGAATCGATCCATAACGGATTATTCTATTGAGTTTCGCACTCTCGCTGCCTCTAGTGACTGGAACGAGCCGGCTTTGCTCGCTCGTTTTCTGGAGGGTCTCCTCGTCGAGGTTAAGGATGAGATCCTCTCCCGGGAGGTTCCTTCCAGTCTGGACTCCTTAATAGCTCTCGCTATTCGCATAGAGCGACGGTTTGATCTTCGTCGCCGAGCTCGTGGAAAGGAGCTCGCTTTCTCCGTTGCTCCCCTCTCCACATCACTGCCACCTGCCGCATCACTGCCACCCTCCTCCGCCGGCTCGGATGCTGAGCCTATGCAGCTGGGGGGTATCCGCATCTCGGCCAAGGAGAAGGAACGGAGAATCACCAATCGCCTCTGTCTCTACTGCGGCTCCGCTGGTCATTTTGTCACCTCATGTCCAGTAAAAGCCAGAGCTCATCAGTAAGAGGAGGGCTACTGGTGAGCGCAACTACTCAGGCCTCTCCTTCTGGATCACGCACTACCTTTCCGGTCCATCTCCGCTGGCCCGGTTCATCTGCTTCCTGCAGTGCCTTGATAGACTCTGGGGCGGAGGGCTGTTTTATGGACGAGACCTGGGCTCGGGAACATGACATTCCTCTCAGACAGTTAGGGGAGCCCACGGCCTTGTTCGCTTTAGATGGTAGTTCTCTCCCCAAGATTTAGCGTGAGACGCTGCCTTTAACCCTCACTGTCTCTGGTAATCATAGCGAAACCATTTCTTTTTTAATTTTTCGTTCACCTTTTACACCTGTTGTTTTGGGTCATCCCTGGCTAGTGCGCCATAACCCTTCTATTAATTGGTCTAGTAATACTATCCTATCCTGGAATGTTTCTTGTCATGTGACCTGTTTAATGTCTGCTATCCCTCCTGTTTCCTCTGTCTCTTCTTCACAGGAGGAGCCTGGCGATTTGACAGGGGTGCCGGAGGAGTATCACGATCTGCGCACGGTGTTCAGTCGTTCCAAGGCCACTTCTCTCCCTCCACACCGGTCGTATGACTGTAGTATTGATCTCCTTCCGGGAACTACTCCCCCCCGGGGTAGATTATACTCTCTGTCGGCTCCCGAACGTAGGGCTCTCGAGGATTATTTGTCGGTTTCGCTCGACGCCGGTACCATAGTCTCCTCCTCCTCTCCCGCCGGAGCGGGGTTTTTTTTTGTTCAGAAGAAGGACGGGTCCCTGCGCCCATGCGTGGATTATCGAGGGCTGAATGACATAACAGTTAAGAATCGTTATCCGCTTCCTCTTATGTCTTCAGCCTTCGAGATCCTGCAGGGAGCCAGGTTTTTCACCAAATTGGACCTTCGTAACGCCTACCATCTCGTGCGCATCAGGGAGGGGGACGAGTGGAAGACGGCGTTTAACACTCCGTTAGGGCACTTTGAATACCGGGTTCTTCCTTTCGGCCTCGTTAACGCTCCAGCTGTCTTTCAGGCACTAGTTAACGACGTCCTGAGAGACATGCTGAACATTTTTGTTTTCGTTTACATGGACGATATCCTGATTTTTTCACCGTCTCTCTCGATTCATGTTCAGCACGTGCGACGCGTCCTCCAGCGCCTTTTGGAGAACTGTCTTTATGTGAAGGCTGAGAAGTGCACTTTTCATGCCGCCTCTGTCCCTTTTCTCGGTTCCGTTATTTCCGCTGAGGGCATTAAGATGGATCCCGCTAAGGTCCAGGCTGTCATTGATTGGCCCGTTCCTAAGTCACGCGTCGAGCTGCAGCGCTTTCTGGGCTTCGCTAATTTCTATCGTCGTTTCATCCGTAATTTCGGTCAGGTGGCAGCTCCCCTCACAGCCCTTACTTCTGTTAAGACGTGCTTTAAGTGGTCCGTTTCCGCCCAGGGAGCTTTTGATCTTCTTAAGAATCGTTTTACATCCGCACCTATTCTTGTTACACCTGACATCTCTAGTCAGTTTGTTGTTGAGGTTGACGCGTCAGAGGTGGGCGTGGGAGCCATTCTTTCTCAGCGCTCTCTCTCTGACGGCAAGGTCCATCCTTGCGCGTTTCTCTCATCGCTTATCGCCGTCAGAACGTAACTATGATGTTGGTAATCGCGAACTGCTCGCCATCCGCTTAGCCCTAGGCGAATGGCGACAGTGGTTGGAGGGGGCGACCGTTCCTTTTGTCGTTTGGACTGACCATAGGAACCTTGAGTACATCCGTTCAGCCAAACGACTTAATGCGCGTCAGGCTCGTTGGGCTCTGTTTTTCGCTCGTTTCGAGTTTGTTATTTCTTATCGTCCGGGCTCAAAAACACCAAGCCTGATGCTTTATCTCGTCTCTTCAGTTCTTCTGAGGTCTCCACCGACCCCGAGGGGATTCTCCCTGAAGGGCGTGTTGTCGGGTTGACTGTCTGGGGAATTGAGAGGCAGGTAAAGCAAGCACTCGCTCACACTCCGTCGCCGCGAGCTTGTCCTAGGAACCTTCTGTTCGTTCCCGTTCCTACTCGTCCGGCCGTTCTTCAGTGGGCCCACTCTGCCAAGTTAGCCGGCCACCCCGGCGTTCGGGGTACGCTCGCTTCCATTCGCCAGCGTTTCTGGTGGCCCACTCGGGAACGTGACGCGCGTCGATTTGTCGCCGCTTGTTCGGTCTGCGCGCAGACTAAATCTGGGAACTCTCCTCCTGCCGGCCGTCTCAGACCGCTTCCCATTCCCTCTCGACCGTGGTCTCACATCGCTTTAGATTTCATCACCGGACTGCCTTCATCAGCGGGGAAGACAGTTATTCTTACGGTTGTCGATAGATTCTCTAAGGCGGCTCATTTCATTCCTCTCGCTAAGCTCCCTTCTGCTAAGGAGACGGCTCAGATCATTATCGAGAATGTTTTCCGAATTCATGGCCTTCCGTCTGACGTCGTTTCCGACAGAGGCCCGCAGTTCACGTCTCAATTTTGGAGGGAGTTTTGCCGTTTGATTGGGGCTTCCGTCAGTCTCTCGTCCGGCATTCATCCCCAGTCTAACGGTCAAGCCGAACGGGCCAATCAGACTGTTGGTCGCATTTTACGCAGTCTTTCTTTTCGTAACCCTGCGTCTTGGTCAGAACAGCTCCCCTGGGCAGAGTACGCCCACAACTCGCTTCCCTCGTCTGCTACCGGTCTATCTCCTTTTCAGAGTAGCCTCGGGTACCAGCCTCCGCTGTTCTCATCTCAGCTCGCCGAGTCCTGCGTCCCCTCCGCTCAGGCTTTTGTCCAGCGTTGCGAGCGCACCTGGAAGGGGGTCAGGTCGGCACTTTGCCGTAATAGGGCGCAGACTGTGAGGGCCGCTAATAAGCGTAGGACCAAGAGTCCTAGATATTGTTGCGGTCAGAGAGTATGGCTCTCCACTCAGAACCTTCCCCTTAAGACAGCTTCTCGCAAGTTGGCCCCGCGGTTCATTGGTCCGTTCCGTATTTCCCAGGTCATTAATCCTGTCGCAGTGCGACTTCTTCTCCCGCTATCTTCGTCGCGTTCACCCGGTCTTCCATGTCTCCTGTGTTAAGCCCGTTCTTCGCGCCCCGCTCGTCCCTCCCCCCCCCCATCCTTGTCGAGGGCGCACCCATCTACAGGGTTCGTCAGATTTTGGACATGCGCCCTCGGGGCCGTGGTCATCAGTACCTAGTGGATTGGGAGGGGTACGGTCCTGAGGAGAGGAGTTGGGTTCCCTCTCGGGACGTGCTGGACCGTTCGCTGATCGATGATTTCCTCCGTTGCCGCCAGGTTTCCTCCTCGAGTGCGCCAGGAGGCGCTCGGTGAGTGGGGGGGGGTACTGTCATGTCTTGTTATGTCTGTTCCTGTCCTTTCTCTTCACTCTGTCTCTCTCTGCTGGTCTTTTTAGGTTACCTTCTCTGTCTCTCTTTCTTCAGCTGTTCTACATCTCCTCTAACTAGCTCATTCACTCTTTCACACCTGTTCTCTCTTCCCCCTCTGATTAGGTCTCTATTTCTATCTCTGTTCCTGCTACTTTCAGTGTCTGATTCTTGTTTGTGTTTTTGATGCCAGAAGCAAGCTGTCGTCCCGTTTGCTTCCACCTTGTCCTATCCTGTCGGAGTCCGCCTGGCAGGTGCATCCTGCATTATACTGACGTTCTTTTTGTTCCATTGACTACGTTGGAAGAGGATTTATGCCATTCCTGTTTTTCATTAAAGAACTCTGTTTTCTGTTAAAACCGCTTTTGGGTCTTCACTCAAGTACATAACACTATCTATCTGTTCTCTACCATGGCCCAGTCTATCTATCTACTCTCTACCATGGCCCAGTATATCTATCTGTTCTCTACCATGGCCCAGTCTATCTACCTGTTCTCTACCATGGCCCAGTCTATCTATCTGTTCTCTACCATGGCCCAGTCTATCTACCTGTTCTCTACCATGGCCCAGTCTATCTATCTGTTCTCTACCATGGCCCAGTCTATCTATCTGTTCTCAACCATGGCCCAGTCTATCTATCTGTTCTCTACCATGGCCCAGTCTATCTACCTGTTCTCTACCATGGCCCAGTCTATCTATCTGTTCTCTACCATGGCCCAGTATATCTATCTGTTCTCTACCATGGCCCAGTCTATCTATCTACTCTCTACCATGGCCCAGTCTATCTATCTGTTCTCTACCATGGCCCAGTCTATCTATCTATCTACTCTCTACCATGGCCCAGTCTATCTATCTGTTCTCTACCATGGCCCAGTATATCTATCTGTTCTCTACCATGGCCCAGTATATCTATCTGTTCTCTACCATGAGCCAGTATATCTATCTACTCTCTACCATGGCCCAGTATATCTATCTGTTCTCTACCATGAGCCAGTATATCTATCTGTTCTCTACCATGAGCCAGTATATCTATCTGTTCTCTACCATGGCCCAGTATATCTATCTGTTCTCTACCATGAGCCAGTATATCTATCTACTCTCTACCATGGCCCAGTATATCTATCTGTTATCTACCATGAGCCAGTATATCTATCTACTCTCTACCATGGCCCAGTATATCTATCTGTTCTCTACCATGGCCCAGTATATCTATCTGTTCTCTACCATGAGCCAGTATATCTATCTACTCTCTACCATGGCCCAGTATATCTACCTGTTCTCTACCATGGCCCAGTCTATCTATCTGTTCTCTACCATGGCCCAGTCTATATACCTGTTCTCTACCATGGCCCAGTCTATCTATCTGTTCTCTACCATGGCCCAGTCTATCTATCTGTTCTCTACCATGGCCCAGTCTATCTACCTGTTCTCTACCATGGCCCAGTCTATCTATCTGTTCTCTACCATAGCCCAGTATATCTATCTGTTCTCTACCATGGCCCAGTCTATCTATCTGTTCTCTACCATGGCCCAGTCTATCTACCTGTTCTCTACCATGGCCCAGTCTATCTATCTGTTCTCTACCATGGCCCAGTCTATCTACCTGTTCTCTACCATGGCCCAGTATATCTATCTGTTCTCTACCATGGCCCAGTATATCTATCTACTCTCTACCATGGCCCAGTCTATCTACCTGTTCTCTACCATGGCCCAGTCTATCTATCTGTTCTCTACCATGGCCCAGTCTATCTATCTGTTCTCTACCATGGCCCAGTCTATCTATCTGTTCTCTACCATGGCCCAGTCTATCTATCTGTTCTCTACCATGGCCCAGTCTATATATCAGTTCTCTACCATGGCCCAGTAAATCTATCTACTCTCTACCATGGCCCAGTCTATCTACCTGTTCTCTACCATGGCCCAGTCTATCTATCTGTTCTCTACCATGGCCAAGTATATATATCTGTTCTCTACCATGCCCCAGTCTATCTACCTGTTCTCTACCATGGCCCAGTCTATCTATCTGTTCTCTACCATGGCCCAGTATCTATCTGTTCTCTACCATGGCCCAGTCTATCTATCTGTTCTCTACCATGGCCCAGTATATATCTGTTCTCTACCATGGCCCAGTCTATCTATCTGTTCTCTACCATGGCCCAGTATATATCTGTTCTCTACCATGGCCCAGTATATATCTGTTCTCTACCATGGCCGAGTCTATCTATCTGTTCTCTACCATGGCCCAGTATATCTATCTACTCTCTACCATGGCCCAGTATATATCTGTTCTCTACCATGGCACAGTATATATCTGTTCTCTACCATGGCCCAGTATATATCTGTTCTCTACCATGGCCCATTTTATATCTGTTCTCTACCATGGCCCAGTATATATCTGTTCTCCACCATGGCCCAGTATATATCTGTTCTCCACCATGGCCCAGTCTATCTATCTGTTCTCTACCATGGTCCAGTCTATCTACCTACTCTCTACCATGGCCCAGTATATATCTGTTCTCTACCATGGCCCAGTATATATCTGTTCTCTACCATGGCCCAGTCTATCTAACTACTCTCTACCATGGCCCAGTCTATATATCTGTTCCCTACCATGGCCCAGTCTATCTATCTGTTCTCTACCATGGCCCAGTATATCTATCTACTCTCTACCATGGCCCAGTCTATCTACCTGTTCTCTACCATGGCCCAGTCTATCTATCTGTTCTCTACCATGGCCCAGTATATATATATCTGTTCTCTGCCATGGCCCAGTATATCTATCTGTTCTCTACCATGGCCCAGTATATCTATCTGTTCTCAACCATGGCCCAGTCTATCTACCTGTTCTCTACCATGGCCCAGTATATCTATCTGTTCTCAACCATGGCCCAGTATATCTATCTGTTCTCAACCATGGCCCAGTCTATCTACCTGTTCTCTACCATGGCCCAGTCTATCTATCTACTCTCAACCATGGCCCAGTATATCTATCTGTTCTCAACCATGGCCCAGTCTATCTATCTGTTCTCAACCATGGCCCAGTCTATCTATCTTTTCTCTACCATGGCCCAGTCTATCTATATACTCTCAACCATGGCCCAGTATATCTATCTGTTCTCTACCATGGCCCAGTCTATCTATCTGTTCTCAACCATGGCCCAGTATATCTATCTACTCTCAACCATGGCCCAGTCTATCTATCTGTTCTCAACCATGGCCCAGTCTATATATCTGTTCTCTACCATGGCCCAGTCTATCTACTCTCTACCATGGCCCAGTCTATCTTCCTGTTCTCTACCATGGCCCAGTCTATCTATCTGTTCTCTACCATGGCCCAGTCTATCTATCTGTTCTCAACCATGGCCCAGTATATCTATCTTTTCTCAACCATGGCCCAGTCTATCTATCTGTTCTCTACCATGGCCCAGTCTATCTATCTGTTCTCAACCATGGCCCAGTATATCTATCTTTTCTCAACCATGGCCCAGTCTATCTATCTGTTCTCTACCATGGCCCAGTATATCTATCTGTTCTCTACCATGGCCCAGTATATCTATCTGTTCTCTACCATGGCCCAGTATATCTATCTGTTCTCTACCATGGCCCAGTCTATCTATCTGTTCTCTACCATGGCCCAGTCTATCTATCTGTTCTCTACCATGGCCCAGTATATCTATCTATTCTCTACCATGGCCCAGTCTATCTATCTGTTCTCTACCATGGCCCAGTATATCTATCTACTCTCTACCATGGCCCAGTCTATCTATCTGTTCTCTACCATGGCCCAGTCTATCTACTCTCTACCATGGCCCAGTCTATCTTCCTGTTCTCTACCATGGCCCAGTCTATCTATCTGTTCTCTACCATGGCCCAGTCTATCTATCTGTTCTCAACCATGGCCCAGTATATCTATCTTTTCTCAACCATGGCCCAGTCTATCTATCTGTTCTCTACCATGGCCCAGTCTATCTATCAACTCTCAACCATGGCCCTGTCTATCTATCTGTTCTCAACCATGGCCCAGTATATCTATCTGTTCTCTACCATGGCCCAGTATATATCTGTTCTCTACCATGGCCCAGTCTATCTAACTACTCTCTACCATGGCCCAGTCTATATATCTGTTCCCTACCATGGCCCAGTCTATCTATCTGTTCTCTACCATGGCCCAGTATATCTATCTACTCTCTACCATGGCCCAGTCTATCTACCTGTTCTCTACCATGGCCCAGTCTATCTATCTGTTCTCTACCATGGCCCAGTATATATATATCTGTTCTCTGCCATGGCCCAGTATATCTATCTGTTCTCTACCATGGCCCAGTATATCTATCTGTTCTCAACCATGGCCCAGTCTATCTACCTGTTCTCTACCATGGCCCAGTATATCTATCTGTTCTCAACCATGGCCCAGTATATCTATCTGTTCTCAACCATGGCCCAGTCTATCTACCTGTTCTCTACCATGGCCCAGTCTATCTATCTACTCTCAACCATGGCCCAGTATATCTATCTGTTCTCAACCATGGCCCAGTCTATCTATCTGTTCTCAACCATGGCCCAGTCTATCTATCTTTTCTCTACCATGGCCCAGTCTATCTATATACTCTCTACCATGGCCCAGTATATCTATCTACTCTCTACCATGGCCCAGTCTATCTATCTGTTCTCAACCATGGCCCAGTCTATCTATCTTTTCTCTACCATGGCCCAGTCTATCTATATACTCTCTACCATGGCCCAGTATATCTATCTACTCTCTACCATGGCCCAGTCTATCTATCTGTTCTCAACCATGGCCCAGTATATCTATCTACTCTCAACCATGGCCCAGTCTATCTATCTGTTCTCAACCATGGCCCAGTCTATATATCTGTTCTCTACCATGGCCCAGTCTATCTACTCTCTACCATGGCCCAGTCTATCTTCCTGTTCTCTACCATGGCCCAGTCTATCTATCTGTTCTCTACCATGGCCCAGTCTATCTATCTGTTCTCAACCATGTCCCAGTATATCTATCTTTTCTCAACCATGGCCCAGTCTATCTATCTGTTCTCTACCATGGCCCAGTCTATCTATCTACTCTCAACCATGGCCCTGTCTATCTATCTGTTCTCAACCATGGCCCAGTATATCTATCTGTTCTCTACCATGGCCCAGTATATCTATCTGTTCTCTACCATGGCCCAGTATATCTATCTGTTCTCTACCATGGCCCAGTATATCTATCTGTTCTCTACCATGGCCCAGTCTATCTATCTGTTCTCTACCATGGCCCAGTCTATCTATCTGTTCTCTACCATGGCCCAGTATATCTATCTTTTCTCTACCATGGCCCAGTCTATCTATCTGTTCTCTACCATGGCCCAGTATATCTATCTACTCTCTACCATGGCCCAGTCTATCTATCTGTTCTCTACCATGGCCCAGTCTATCTACTCTCTACCATGGCCCAGTCTATCTTCCTGTTCTCTACCATGGCCCAGTCTATCTATCTGTTCTCTACCATGGCCCAGTCTATCTATCTGTTCTCAACCATGGCCCAGTATATCTATCTTTTCTCAACCATGGCCCAGTCTATCTATCTGTTCTCTACCATGGCCCAGTCTATCTATCTACTCTCAACCATGGCCCTGTCTATCTATCTGTTCTCAACCATGGCCCAGTATATCTATCTGTTCTCTACCATGGCCCAGTATATCTATCTGTTCTCTACCATGGCCCAGTATATCTATCTGTTCTCTACCATGGCCCAGTATATCTATCTGTTCTCTACCATGGCCCAGTCTATCTATCTGTTCTCTACCATGGCCCAGTCTATCTATCTGTTCTCAACCATGGCCCAGTCTATCTATCTACTCTCTACCATGGCCCAGTCTATCTATCTGTTCTCAACCATGGCCCAGTCTATCTATCTGTTCTCAACCATGGCCCAGTCTATCTATCTGTTCTCTACCATGGCCCAGTATATCTATCTATTCTCTACCATGGCCCAGTCTATCTATCTGTTCTCTACCATGGCCCAGTATATCTATCTACTCTCTACCATGGCCCAGTCTATCTATCTGTTCTCTACCATGGCCCAGTATATCTATCTACTCTCTACCATGGCCCAGTCTATCTATCTGTTCTCTACCATGGCCCAGTCTATCTGTCTGTTCTCAACCATGGCCCAGTCTATCTATCTACTCTCTACCATGGCCCAGTCTATCTATCTGTTCTCAACCATGGCCCAGTCTATCTATCTGTTCTCTACCATGGCCCAGTATCTATTCTCTACCATGGCCCAGTCTATCTATCTGTTCTCTACCATGGCCCAGTCTATCTATCTGTTCTCTACCATGGCCCAGTCTATCTATCTGTTCTCTACCATGGCCCAGTCTATCATCTGTTCTCAACCATGGCCCAGTCTATCTATCTACTCTCTACCATGGCCCAGTCTATCTATCTGTTCTCAACCATGGCCCATCTATCTATCTGTTCTCAACCATGGCCCAGTCTATCTATCTGTTCTCAACCATGGCCCAGTATATCTATCTATTTCTCTATCTATCTGTTCTCTACCATGGCCCAGTATATCTATCTACTCTCTACCATGGCCCAGTCTATCTATCTGTTCTCTACCATGGCCCAGTCTATCTATCTGTTCTCAACCATGGCCCAGTCTATCTATCTGTTCTCAACCATGGCCCAGTATATCTATCTGTTCTCTACCATGGCCCAGTCTATCTACCTGTTCTCTACCATGGCCCAGTATATCTATCTGTTCTCTACCATGGCCCAGTATATCTACCTGTTCTCTACCATGGCCCAGTATATCTATCTGTTCTCTACCATGGCCTAGTATATCTATCTGTTCTCTACCATGGCCCAGTCTATATATCTGTTCTCAACCATGGCCCAGTCTATCTATCTGTTCTCTACCATGGCCCAGTCTATCTATCTACTCTCAACCATGGCCCTGTCTATCTATCTGTTCTCAACCATGGCCCAGTATATCTATCTGTTCTCTACCATGGCCCAGTATATATCTGTTCTCTACCATGGCCCAGTCTATCTAACTACTCTCTACCATGGCCCAGTCTATATATCTGTTCCCTACCATGGCCCAGTCTATCTATCTGTTCTCTACCATGGCCCAGTATATCTATCTACTCTCTACCATGGCCCAGTCTATCTACCTGTTCTCTACCATGGCCCAGTCTATCTATCTGTTCTCTACCATGGCCCAGTATATATATATCTGTTCTCTGCCATGGCCCAGTATATCTATCTGTTCTCTACCATGGCCCAGTATATCTATCTGTTCTCAACCATGGCCCAGTCTATCTACCTGTTCTCTACCATGGCCCAGTATATCTATCTGTTCTCAACCATGGCCCAGTATATCTATCTGTTCTCAACCATGGCCCAGTCTATCTACCTGTTCTCTACCATGGCCCAGTCTATCTATCTACTCTCAACCATGGCCCAGTATATCTATCTGTTCTCAACCATGGCCCAGTCTATCTATCTGTTCTCAACCATGGCCCAGTCTATCTATCTTTTCTCTACCATGGCCCAGTCTATCTATATACTCTCTACCATGGCCCAGTATATCTATCTACTCTCTACCATGGCCCAGTCTATCTATCTGTTCTCAACCATGGCCCAGTCTATCTATCTACCATGGCCCAGTATCTGTCTACTCTCTACCATGGCCCAGTCTATCTATCTTTTCTCAACCATGGCCCAGTCTATCTATCTACTCTCTATGGCCCAGTATATCTATCTACTCTCTACCATGGCCCAGTCTATCTATCTGTTCTCAACCATGGCCCACTATCTATCTCAACCATGGCCCAGTCTATCTATCTGTTCTCAACCATCTGTTCTCTACCATGGCCCAGTCTATCTACTCTCTACCATGGCCCAGTCTATCTTCCTGTTCTCTACCATGGCCCAGTCTATCTATCTGTTCTCTACCATGGCCCAGTCTATCTATCTGTTCTCAACCATGGCCCAGTATATCTATCTTTTCTCAACCATGGCCCAGTCTATCTATCTGTTCTCTACCATGGCCCAGTCTATCTATCTACTCTCAACCATGGCCCTGTCTATCTATCTGTTCTCAACCATGGCCCAGTATATCTATCTGTTCTCTACCATGGCCCAGTATATCTATCTGTTCTCTACCATGGCCCAGTATATCTATCTGTTCTCTACCATGGCCCAGTATATCTATCTGTTCTCTACCATGGCCCAGTCTATCTATCTGTTCTCTACCATGGCCCAGTCTATCTATCTGTTCTCTACCATGGCCCAGTATATCTATCTATTCTCTACCATGGCCCAGTCTATCTATCTGTTCTCTACCATGGCCCAGTATATCTATCTACTCTCTACCATGGCCCAGTCTATCTATCTGTTCTCTACCATGGCCCAGTCTATCTACTCTCTACCATGGCCCAGTCTATCTTCCTGTTCTCTACCATGGCCCAGTCTATCTATCTGTTCTCTACCATGGCCCAGTCTATCTATCTGTTCTCAACCATGGCCCAGTATATCTATCTTTTCTCAACCATGGCCCAGTATATCTATCTGTTCTCTACCATGGCCCAGTCTATCTATCTACTCTCAACCATGGCCCTGTCTATCTATCTGTTCTCAACCATGGCCCAGTATATCTATCTGTTCTCTACCATGGCCCAGTATATCTATCTGTTCTCTACCATGGCCCAGTATATCTATCTGTTCTCTACCATGGCCCAGTATATCTATCTGTTCTCTACCATGGCCCAGTCTATCTATCTGTTCTCTACCATGGCCCAGTCTATCTATCTGTTCTCAACCATGGCCCAGTCTATCTATCTACTCTCTACCATGGCCCAGTCTATCTATCTGTTCTCAACCATGGCCCAGTCTATCTATCTGTTCTCAACCATGGCCCAGTCTATCTATCTGTTCTCTACCATGGCCCAGTATATCTATCTATTCTCTACCATGGCCCAGTCTATCTATCTGTTCTCTACCATGGCCCAGTATATCTATCTACTCTCTACCATGGCCCAGTCTATCTATCTGTTCTCTACCATGGCCCAGTATATCTATCTACTCTCTACCATGGCCCAGTCTATCTATCTGTTCTCTACCATGGCCCAGTCTATCTATCTGTTCTCAACCATGGCCCAGTCTATCTATCTACTCTCTACCATGGCCCAGTCTATCTATCTGTTCTCAACCATGGCCCAGTCTATCTATCTGTTCTCTACCATGGCCCAGTATATCTATCTACTCTCTACCATGGCCCAGTCTATCTATCTGTTCTCTACCATGGCCCAGTCTATCTATCTGTTCTCTACCATGGCCCAGTCTATCTATCTGTTCTCTACCATGGCCCAGTCTATCTATCTGTTCTCAACCATGGCCCAGTCTATCTATCTACTCTCTACCATGGCCCAGTCTATCTATCTGTTCTCAACCATGGCCCAGTCTATCTATCTGTTCTCAACCATGGCCCAGTCTATCTATCTGTTCTCAACCATGGCCCAGTATATCTATCTATTCTCTACCATGGCCCAGTCTATCTATCTGTTCTCTACCATGGCCCAGTATATCTATCTACTCTCTACCATGGCCCAGTCTATCTATCTGTTCTCTACCATGGCCCAGTCTATCTATCTGTTCTCAACCATGGCCCAGTCTATCTATCTGTTCTCAACCATGGCCCAGTATATCTATCTGTTCTCTACCATGGCCCAGTCTATCTACCTGTTCTCTACCATGGCCCAGTATATCTATCTGTTCTCTACCATGGCCCAGTATATCTACCTGTTCTCTACCATGGCCCAGTATATCTATCTGTTCTCTACCATGGCCTAGTATATCTATCTGTTCTCTACCATGGCCCAGTCTATATATCTGTTCTCTACCATGGCCCAGTCTATCTATCTGTTCTCAACCATGGCCCAGTATATCTATCTGTTCTCTACCATGGCCCAGTCTATCTATCTGTTCTCAACCATGGCCCATTCTATCTATCTGTTCTCTACCATGGCCCATTCTATCTATCTGTTCTCAACCATGGCCCAGTATATCTATCTGTTCTCTACCATGGCCCAGTCTATCTACCTGTTCTCTACCATGGCCCAGTATATATCTGTTCTCTACCATGGCCCAGTCTATTTTTCTACTCTCTACCATGGCCCAGTATATCTATCTACTCTCTACCATGGCCCAGTATATATCTGTTCTCTACCATGGCCCAGTCTATCTATCTGCTCTCTACCTTTGTCCAATTGTCACACCCTGACCTTAGAGAGCCTTGTTATGTCTCTATTTGGTTTGGTCAGGGTGTGATTTGGGTGGGCATTCTATGTTCTTTATTTCTATGTTTTGTGTTTCTATGTTTTGGCCGGGTATGGTTCTCAATCAGGGACAGCTGTCTATCGTTGTCTCTGATTGGGAATCATACTTAGGCAGCCTGTTTTGCTAGGTTGTGGGATGTTGTTTTTTGGTTGTTGTTTTTTTAGCTCTGTGTAGCCTTCAGAAAGTGATGGTCTTTTGTTTTTTTGGTTGGTGCTCAGATTAAATAAAGTATCATGAACATGTACCAAGCTTCACCTTGGTCCACTTCTTCCGACGTACGTTACACCAGTCTATCTATCTGCTCCCTAATCATGGTCCAATCCTTCATCTTTCCTTTCCTCCTCTTTAGTCTCTCCCTCTCAGCTCTGTCCTTCACCATGTTCGATACACTATTATATGGACTTGGCAATTAAATGAACACGTAGTCTAAGTAGGGTTAATGATCTAGTCAGGCAAAAATAGCCAAAGTATGTTGAGTACAGTAAGTTAGTGTGAGAGGAAAAACTCCACACGCAAACTTAAAACTGGTATATTTTTGGGTACTTCCCCTCTCTCTTCCTTTGTGTGTCTCTCCCCTTCCCCCTGACTCTCAAACACACCTCTCTTCTCCAGACATACAAAGCAGAAAGTTTGACTGTGATGGAGCGAGTGAGCGGGTTGCTCTGTTGTGGTGCTGTCGTTACTGCCTGACTGTCTGTGAGACGGATCCGGCTGGTTCAACTTTGATTGCGTGTGCGTGCCTAGCGGGGGTATGATCAGAGTGCTGATGTGGATGTGTTGTGCGATGAAGCACTGGTGTGTTCTCCACACGAACACACACACGCACACACACACACATGCACGCACGCACGCACACACACACACACACACACACACACACACACACACACACACACAGAGGCCTTATGGCAGAAGGTAGCAGAGGGGAGGGAGAGAGCAGTGAGAGCATGTGCTCAGTCTCACACATCAAAGGCACATGGCCAGGGGAGGCTGAATAATCATTGTATATACGCGTAAACACACCCAAAACATACCGTTCTTTAATGGAAAGCAGTGTGAGCATCATGCACTGGTGGATCTACACGGGACACAATGGAATATGGAATGGATGTTATCTCTGGGTGGAGCTAGAAGTGAATGTGGCAGATGAGCTGTGCAGAAGAATGAAGGGGAGGGAGCAGGAAGATAGATGGGGATGGAGGGATAGGAGAAAGAGGGCGGGGAGATGAAGAGGGGGATGTGCAGTAATCAGGCAGAAGAGGCTGAATTATGGATGGCTATTACAGGCTTCCTGTTCAGGACATGTTGGGGTGGGGGGGAGTAATTGGGTTAGCATATCTTCTAGCACTCGCTGTCGTTTGTTGTGAGTGACACACAGGTACTGGGGGTGCATTTGATGTGCCTTCTCTCTCTCTCTCTTTTCATTCTCTATCTCTCTCCCTCTCTCCCTCTCTCTGTCTGAGATCCCTTTATGTCTCCCTTGTTTCACTGCAGACCCACGCCTGATCATTGTGGAGGAAATAGCAGAGGATGAACTTTGTTATTTATTGAACAGGCTAATCAATGACATTGACTGGAGAGAAAAAGTGCTGACAGAAAATGTATCCCTAGAAAGAGACAGGGAGAGAGAAAGTTGGACCAGTTTGCAACTCGGCGGGGCTTGCAAAGTGTGATGGCTGTCCCCTGACACATGACTAACTTGCTGTTCCATGGCGTCTGAGCTGAGCCCGGTTAATTGGGTGTGAGGGAAGAGGCTAACAGCATGTGAGTGGCCAACAGCACACAGGGAGAGACAGTCCCATTCTCTCACCTCCATTCCCCACCATTGCCCAGGCCCCAGCTCATTCCCTCGCTGTAACAAGACGCATCTCTGCTTGGCTGGTTCTCTGCACAAAACACATTTACCCTATTACGGCTACTCCTGCAAACGGCTACTCCTGCAGACATTCACTCGATGCTGCATAGCTGCCAGAGAGAATGACACAATTCCGTACACACAGGGATAGCGAGAGATAAAAAACAAATTGACTTTCTCTCGCACACTCACAAAATCAATCACACATACATTCACGCGTGGGACTATGCAAGCGAGCAAGCAAGCAATCACGGACACGCACATACACACACACGCACACAGATACACGCGCGCACGCACACACACGCACGCACAGAGCGAGAGAGAGAGAGAGAGAGAGAGAGAGAGAGAGAGAGAGAGAGAGAGAGAGAGAGAGAGAGAGAGAGAGAGAGAGGGAGGCATGGCTTCTCCTGCTAACAGCCCAGTAAACTCCTCATTCCTTCCCTTGTCTGTGAGAGTGCTGTAGGGGTATGTGATTTGCAATGTGCCAGATTTCATCCCCCCCCTCTGAACGGCTGGGGCACGGGAGGCTCATTGAAACGGACTTCTTACCAGTGACTGGGGTGATGCACAATCGATGTGGAGGAGAGAGAAGGAGAGAGAGAGAGAGAGAAGGAGAGAGAGAGAGAGAAGGAGAGAGAGAGAGAGAGAGAAGGAGAGAGAAGGAGAGAGAGAGAGAGAGAGAGAAGGAGAGAGAGAGAGAGAGAGAGAGAGAGAGAAGGAGAGAGAGAGAGAGAGAGAGAGAGAGAGAGAGAAGCTGGTGCTGCAGAAGCAAGGCAGGCAGGAGAGGGTAACAGGCCCAGAGGCCAGACCTGGTTCTTTAGTACCATGCTGGATGATCCCACGCCAGCTACCTGGGTTGGTTTGGACCAGACGTACTTATTCATTATTGCACTGTTCCATGTGTTAACAATGAGGTTCGAATAACAATGTGTTGTTCACTCAGGATTTTTCTTAGAGTGTCGGCTATTTAATGTTGTGGTGTAGTTTTAGAGTGTACATGTGATTGTACAGGCAGTTGTAACTCTTTCCACTATCCAGCCCATTTCCATAGACAAATGCACATCCTCTGGGGAGCTACTGGTTTGAGTCTTCCTCCACCACTAAGGACTCACCTCAGCCCTGCTATAGACATCAGCAGCAGGAGCAGAGCTAACCATTATCAGCCAACTCTCTGGCCCTGGCCCTGTCTCTGCCCCTCACTGTTCCACACCACTGCTCCCTCTGACCCTCCCTGCCCTGCTGCTGCACTAGCAACATCAGCCAGGCAGTCCCACTGTCTCCTCTCCCCTAACGACTCCCGCTGTATTCTTCTGCTAAATTCTCTCTCTCTCTCTCTCTCTCTCTCTCTCTCTCTCTCTCTCTCTCTCCCTCTCTGTACTGACCTCTCTTTAGGCCAGCTAACATATATTATGTAGGAGCTGTTTGGCTGAGCGTAAGCTATATTGTGTCTGTGTGTTTAGCGTACGGTGGGTTGTGTGTAGGCTTGAGGAGGTGAGGGAAGTGGTATGTCTAGATGCCGTATTTTAACGCTGGCAGAGCGTTTAGTTGCATTTCATATGTTACTCTGCATGCAAGTAACCATCCATTAGAGGTATTGAGTTGTCGTGTTTGTGTGTAAACAAACAATAGTTCCTCTACTTTACCCCCACTTACCTATTCTGACCAGGGCCCATGTATCTATGATGCATCCAGATCCAGCTATTATAAGTCTGGGTTGGCAATGCCCGGGTTATTCCTTCATTGGGCGCTGCTTCTTTGTACCCAGCCATATTCATCACGTCCACTGGAGCATTGAAGTGTCTGATTAATCACGCACTGTAGTCATTAGGTAATTAATCATCACTCTACCACAGCAGTCTGCCGTTTAGAGAGCGCAATCAGGCCATTGTTCGACCATCACTACCTCTCTCTCTCTCGCCGATCCCATATGACCACCGTAGATGCTGTGGTTACCACACACCCAACCGTCATCTATCAACATGGAGATATGACATCATACAGGCTGTCTCTGATGATGTTGTTTGCAGTATTCCCAATTCACACCACAACAAGGCTTTGATTGGCTCAAGCAAGAATGTGCCTGGATAGGCTTGTTTCATGTAAGAACACACATGAAGGAATTCATGTGTCCAGGAGCCAGTGGAGGTTGCTGAGGAGAGGACGGCTCATAATAATGGCTGGGACAGAGTTTAATGGAATGGCTAATGGTTGAGGAGTTCATGTGACCAGGAGCACATTGTTCACGCTGCTGTGTACCTGTGCTGTTCTGTTCTGTGCTCTGCTGTGCAGTGAAGCTTATTAAACACTGAGACTATTGGGCTAGCGTGCATGCGTACGGTTAGAGTTGAGAAACAAACCATTCAGCCACACTTAGCTGGGAAACGGGGGGAGCATAGTAGCAGAGGGGGTGTTGCACATATTAGAGAGAGGGGGGGGAGAAAGTGAGAGAGAGATGGATGATCACCGAAACTGAGACACAGAGAGAGACAAAGGGAAAGAAGAAGGGGAGTGTTTGTGATCGGGAGAGCTTTTTGCCAGTCTGTTAGATTTCAGTGCTCTTCTTTGTCTTAGTAACATGTGAAGGAACACAATGGCTGATGAGAAAACCAATGTCAATCACCCATTAGATGGGATGATTACAGAGCAGAACTAGAAATGTTTCCCCAATATTGTTGTTGCTAGAAGACTTGTTGCAGGCTATAGTGTTCTGGCTCTCTCTGGTAGTTTCTTGTCTGTAGGACTCAGTCAGTCAGTCAGTCTCACTCAAGATTGTCTTGTTCACTTCGCTCTCTTCCTTTCATCCCCTGTTGTTGTTATTGTTATTTTCATCATCCTTGTCATCTCCATCATTGTTATCTCCTTTTGCTCTCTTTTTCTTTTCCTCTCTTTCCATCTCTCTCTCTTTTTCCATATTTCTCTCACTTGCGCACTCTCTCTCACTGTCTGTCTGTCTGTCTGTCTGTCTGTCTGTCTGTCTGTCTGTCTGTCTGTCTGTCTGTCTGTCTGTCTGTCTCTCTCTCTCTCTCTCGTTCTCATATTCCCTACTTTAAAAGCCCTTTATTAAATAAAATCGTTGGACACGAGGATTTATGAAAGCTGTAACACACAAACACACAGGGGGGAGCTCAGTCATTTCTGTGCATCCATCCAATTGTGCTGGTGGGAGTGGGTAGGGCCGGAGCTGGGGTGTACGCACTTTACCAAGAACAATCCATCTGAATTTCCCCAGACACTGACAGACTTTTAGCCAGCGGGGGATGAAGGGAGGGGGTTATGAGGTGGAGTGGCCTGACAGATTAAAACCACGTGGTCAAAGCAGTGGTCAGGGGACTGGAGGGAAGGTGCAGGGTGCAGGGTGCACCACGCAGTGATTACACTCATAAGGCTGAGTAAGCTACACAGCTTTAGCCTAGCGGCCTCACTTATAGTAGAGCGGATGGAGCGGGCAGGTGGGAGGAGAGGGAGGGGTGGGCACATCACCCTCGCCCTCCCATAATTCTCCATCAGGCGGCCCATGTCCTGCTGAGCCCCTCCCCAGGGAGAGGTACCAGGGCCGGGGGCATCCGCTCTCTAACCACCCCTCCTGCCTCCATCCTTTCCCCCCATCCACCTCTGTGCCTCATTACACCTCCACAGCCACCACCGCCAATAAGGCCCTGGTCCTCACGCCCATGGGCTGCCTCTTATTGAGACTAATGGTGAAATTACAGCCTCTGTTCTAAACAATCGCGTTCATTCCAACTTATCTGGATTGATGGCTCGGGATGCAGGGAGGGGTCTGCTGGAGACTGAGAGTAAAGCCGGGCTGCTGTTTCTCCGCTGTGTGTGCTCGCGCGCGTGTGTGTGTGCGCGTGTGTGTGTTTGCGTGTGCCCCTGCGGAGGTGCTGTCTTTGAGTTGCAAAACTCAAAAACTCCCGAAGACCTGAAAAAACAAAACAAAACAAACATTTGTGTTTCCGGTGAGCGCTCAATTATTTTTTTCCTCCTACCACAATCACTCCTGATTTCCCACAGTCCACTGCTGTGCAGCTCTTCACAGCCCCAGGGGAACTCAGCCGCGTCCTTGCATCGCCTTTTTAGTGCCTCTGTTGTTTTTGTTTTGTTTCTCGCTTCCTCTCGGAGAGTGAGAACAAGAGTGGAAAGGGAGGTGTGAAATGGAGAGATGGATAAAAGGAGGGCGGAGATGAAGAGAAGAGCGGCATGGGCCAGTGTCAAGGGAAAGGATCGGAGTTTGTGGGGAGAAATAGAGAGAGAGAAAAGAGAAGAGCGTACGTTCTGTGTCTTAGCAGTGTTTACCTGCCTCTCACGTTGGAGAGAAAGCTTCATTTGTGTGCGGGTCTGAGCGGATTTCCACAGTACTGTAGTTCATATGTCTCTGTCGTCATCCTTGTAAAGTCTGTGTCAAAAACCCTGTCAAACTACATCACAGCACACCTTAGGATTACAGTCCATCCATCATCACGCCAAGGTCATTCCTCTGCCTGCACTCGTTAATATATTATATATATAATGATATTTCATTCTCTTCTCTTTCAATCTTGCTCGCTCTCCGCTCTCCGCTCTCGATCCCTCTCAAACACTGTATGCCTCGTGGGATCCTCACCAAGTGTCAATCCTTGCAGGAAGCAAATATGTGCAATGCGATGCTGGAGCTTGGCTCTGTTGGACTTATAGAGAACGAACATTGCATCTTTTTATACTGCTCAATTATCAATTTGTTTTTGTTTACCAATCTATGATGCCAGGCACACCGGTTTGAGTGTGTCAAGAACTGCAACGCTGCTGGGTCTTTCACACTCAACAGTTTGCCGTGTGAATCAAGAATGGTCCACCAACCAAAGGACCATCCAGCCAACTTGACACAACTGTGGGAAGCATTGGAGTCAACATGGCCCTGCATCCGTGTGGAACGCTTTCGACGCCTCGTAGAGTCGCTGACGAATTTGAGGCTGTTCTGAGGGCGAAAGGGGGCGCAACTTAATATTCGTAAGGTGTTCCGAATGTTTTGTCCACTCAGTGTATATAGAAAATATAATGACAAAGCTTTAAAACACTATCCTAAATATAGCCATCAACTGAATATTGTTGGTGCCAAATATGAGAGTTTCAGCATTGAATGTCCTTTACATTTGTACACACTTTTATTTAATGTCTATGTCTTTGTCTTTGTTGAAAATGTTTTGGCGAAAAAAACTGGTGGTAGTTGTGAAAAAAGTCAATAGTTGGAAGAGTTGCAGAGTTACTTGTTGATTATATCCTTTTTTTATAAATACATTTTTCTATTTTCTCTTCATCCTTATTCACTAGAAATGCATTGACAATATGGACACAAATATGAAGATTAAGATTTTTGGTTTTTATATCAACACATATTTTTACGAGTTTTTCAAGTATAAATGACAAATGATTCCGTAGATTGCCATAGATTACCTGTTAACCTCTAGTGTCGAGCAATCCCGTATCCGGGAGCGTAATCATAGCCTCAAGCTCATTAGTATAACGCAACGTTAACTATTCATGAAAATCGCAAATGAAATTAAATAAATATATTGGCTCACAAGCTTAGCCTTTTGTTAACAACACTGTCATCTCAGATTTTCAAAATATGCTTTTCAACCACAGCTACACAAGCATTTGTGTAAGAGTATTGATAGCTATAGCATAGCATTAAGCCTAGTATTCAGCTGGCAACATTTTCACAAAAACAAGAAAAGCATTCAAATAAAATCATTTACCTTTGATGAACTTCGGATGTTATCAATGAGGAGACTCTCAGTTAGATAGCAAATGTTCAGTTTTTCCAAAAAGATTATTTGTGTAGGAGAAATCGCTCCGTTTTGTTCATCACGTTTGGCTAAGAAAAAAAAATCAAAATTCAGTCATTACAACGCCAAACTTTTTTCCAAATTAACTCCATAATATCGACGGAAACATGGCAAACGTTGTTTAGAATCATTCCTCAAGGTATTCTCCTCTGAACCTAATGGAAAAGTGGACACAGCTGGAGATTGCACAATAATTTCGACGGAGGACACCAAGCGGACACTTGGTAAATGTAGTCTCTTATGGTTAATCTTCCAATGATATGCCTACAAATACGTCACAATGCTGCAAACACCTTGGGGAAACGACAGAAAGTGTAGGCTCATTCCTGGCGCATTCATAGCCATATAAGGAGACATTGGAACACAGCGCATTCAAAATCTGGGGCATTTCCTGTATGAAATGTAATCTTGGTTTCGCCTGTAGCATTAGTTCTGGGGCACTCACAGACAATATCTTTGCAGTTTTGGAAACGTCAGAGTGTTTTCTTTCCAAAGCTGTCAATTATATGCATAGTCGAGCATCTTTTCGTGACAGAATATCTTGTTTAAAACGGGAATGTTTTTTATCCAAAAATTAAAAGAGCTCCTCCTATATCGAAGAAGTTAATGACCAGAAGGACTGTAAATTCGGGTAACTATAGATACTTTACAGTGAGAACAAAGCCGTATGTCCCACTTATTTAAGGAAACTGCTCAAACGGTGGGGATAATCATTTGTGCTTTTAGTGCCGCTGGTGAAGATAGGTCCCACTGCACTGTTTGTCCACCTCCTGCTATGTGGAAGCTATCCAGTAATCCTAAAAAATACTGCAGAGTTCCACCCCCCTCCTCACCCCAGCAGCCGCCAGCCCAGCAGCCCTCCCCTCCCCACTGCTCTAGTTCAGCATAGCCGCTTCCCCCTTTCCATTTGCTGGTAAAAACCACTTAGACGCACACACGCAGAGGATAAGTATGAGCACCACCCGCCAGCGCTGAGCTCTGAGTGCAGCCCCAGCCTGGCGAGTCCTCGTTTACGGCAGTGTGAGGTCCGCGCCGGAGCCGCCTTCGTTCCAACCTCCCAGATAGGCTTATTAAAGCTTTCCTTTCCTCCCCACACAGCACAGCACAGCACACTGCCTTCATGTCTCTAAAACTCCTCCCTGCTGGGACCAAATACAATCAAACATTTACTTTCTGCCCAAATCTCAGATTCCTGGCCAGCATGGGAGGAAAGAGGACATAGCATGTATCTGGGTTTTTTCAGTGCCAACTTAACTCAACGCTAACGAACTACCATTTGGTAGCCCGTAGCCTAGCTGAACTCCCAAATTGCACACCAAAATGTCAGAGAACGAACATACAATGTAGCAACAACATCATAATTTTTCTCAGCATTTTCTTACGGAGGGTGTCAATTTGGGCAGGAGAGCAATTAACGCTACACATGTTTAGGAGTGCACTCGTCGGTTGTTTTCAAGCCCTCGCTGTCTCTTTTCTGTTCAGCACCTTGTGGAAACAGCACGTGAAGACGGTGCACTAGTGAGAAGAAGACAAACACGTGTTGGCTAATGTTCCTAACTCAGCTTGTGGGTTTGTGTCATGTTTGAATTGCATAATAAGTGGCTTGGCTTGCTCTGGAACCCTGTGGATTTATGCTGTACCGGCAGGGCGCTGCATAGTAGGCTGCCTGTCTCTGAGGTTGAGTGTCTCTAAAACTGTTCTCGTCTCGTGGTTTGGTGTTGTCAGAAGCTGTGGTCCTTGAGGAGTTGTTCTGAGTCGTCAGTGGCTCGCTGTGCATATTTTCCCCATGTAGCAGTGCGGTGTGGAGCCGTGCGTGTTATAATTGGTTGGTATAGTGCAGTGGAAATGGAGAGATGGATCCTGTGTGACAGTTTGATCATGGCCTTGGGGAATCTAGGACCACTGACTCAGGACCAGACCATGTTCATTGTACATGGTGTACACACTGTAATGGGCTCCTGCTGTTCAGATACAAACTGGAGATACAAACTGGATCTTTGGCAGGCTACTAGTTTGCAGCTTGTTGTGTTTGTGAGTTTGTTTCTCTGTCGTCTTATCTACAGTGGCGAGAAAAAGTATGTGAACCCTTTGGAATTACCAGAATTTCTGCATAAATTGGTCGTCACATTTGATCGGATCTTCATCTAAGTCACAACAATAGACAAACACAGTGTGCTTAAACTAATAACACACAAATGATTGTATTTTTCTTGTCTATATTGAATACATTGAATACAGTGTAGGTTGGAAAAAGTATGTGAACCCCTTGGCTTTCTCCAAAAGCTAATTGGAGTCAGGAGTCAGCTAACCTGGAGTCCAATCAATGAGATGAGATTGGAGATGTCGGTTAGAGATGCCTTGCACTATGAAAAACACTCACAAAATTTGAGTTTACTATTCACAAGAAGCATTGCCTGCTGTGAACCGTGTCTCGAACAAAAAAGATCTCAGAAGATCTACGATTAAGAATGTTGACTTACATAAAGCTGGACAGGGTTACAAAAGTATCTTTAAAAGCCTTGATGTTCATCAGTCCACGGTAAGACAATTGAGAAAATTCAGCACGGTTGCTACTCTCCATAGGAGTGGCCATCCTGCAAAGACAACTGCAAGATCACAGCACTGAATGCTCAATGAGGTTAAGAAGAATCCTAGACTGTCAGCTAACGACTTACAGAAATCTCTGGAACATGCTAACATCTCTGACGAGTCTACGATACGTAAAACACCAAAGAAGAATAGTGTTCAATGGAGGACACCACAGAAGAAGCCACTGCTGGACAAAAAAAAACATTGCAGCACATCTGAAGTTTACAAAAGTGCACCTGGATTTTCCACAGCGCTACTGGCAAAATATTCTGTGGACAGATGAAACTACAGTTGAGTTGTTTGGAAGGAACACACAACATTACAGCTCGATGGAAAAATGAGTTCCCATATTTATCAAGACATGGTGCAGGAGAATGTAAGGCTTTCTGTCCACCAATTGAAGCTCAACAGAAGTTGGGTGATGCAACAGGACAACGACCCAAAACACAGAAGTAAATCAACAACAGAATGGCTTCAACAGAAGAAAATACACCTTCTGGAGTGGCCCAGTCAGAGTCCTGACCAACCCGATTGAGACGCTGTGGCATGACCCCAAGAGAGCAGTTCACACCAGACATCCCAAGAATATTGCTGAACTGAAACAGTTTTGTAAAGAGGAATGGTCCAAAATTCCTCCTGACCATTGTGCCTAAGGAGGGTCAACCAGTTATTAAATCCAAGGGTTCACATACTTTTCCCACCCTGCGCTGTGAATGTTTACACAGTGTGTTCAACAAAGACATGAAAAAGTATACTTTTTTGTGAGTGTGTTATTAGTTTAAGCAGACTGTGTTTGTCCATTGTTGTGACCCAGATGAAGATCAGAATTTCACCGCTCCTCTGCCCCTCTCTCTCTCTCTCTGTCTCTCTCTCTCTCTGTCTCTCTCTCTCTGTCTCTCTCTCTCTCTGTCTCTCTCTCTCTGTCTCTCTCTCTCTCTGTCTCTCTCTTTCTCTCTCTCTCTGCCCCTCTCTCTCTCTCTCTGTCTCTCTCTCTCTCTGTCTCTCTCTCTCTGTCTCTCTCTCTCTGTCTCTCTCTCTCTGTCTCTCTCTCTCTCTGTCTCTCTCTCTCTGTCTCTCTCTCTCTGTCTCTCTCTCTCTCTGTCTCTCTCTTTCTCTCTCTCTCTGCCCCTCTCTCTCTCTCTCTCTCTCTCTCTCTCAATTGCTCTCTCTCTCATAATCTCTCTCTCTCCTACGCACACACACACTCCCACTTTCACGCTATCTTGCTTCCTCTCACTCTGTCTCACACTCTCTAATGCTATCCCTCACTCTACTCGGGAGCTGGCCTGTAATCGGCGAGCTCGTGTATGTCTCCTGCAACAAGCCTCTTACCTGCTTTATATAGCGGCTAGAGACTGGAATTATATCGCGGAGCGACCGGCCACACCAGGGAACTGGTAAAGCCACAGACTTAGCCACTCTACAAGCCAGAGGGAACGCAGGTTAAATGCCAGAGTGGCTTCCATGGCCAATTCTCCGCTGAGCCATCCGGCTCTATAAATACAGTTAAGCATATCAACCAGCTGCAGGTTAGCAATAACATGCCGTACATGTACACATGTAGGTGGTGTTAGGCTGTGATGCACTGTAGGCGGTATGGGAAGTCAAGGAAATTGCAATCAAAAAAAGTCATAGGAAGCCATAGAAGTGTGGAGACGCCGACATGTACTGTGTACAAACAAACAAGATCCAGGCGATGTTTGAAAAGGTGCACTAGGTGATTTACTATCTGGGAGAATAGTGGTTACTAAGCAAACAGTAGTGCAGTGTCCGTGTAATGCCAATGTACTGTTTGTACCTGCAGCCTCTGGACACAGGACTCCCACTGAACATAGTGTGCTCGGTCTGCTTTATTCTCTGTTCTTGCACAGCTGTGTGTGTGCATGCGTGCGTGCGTGGGTGCGTGTGCGTTCATGTTGGAGAGAAAATGGACATAATTTGTGAGTGCTTCTTTGCTTGTAACTACTGTGATTGTGGTGCAGCTGTGCTAGCGGTCCCCGCTCAGCATCTGACAGCATTGTGTGTATAAAGAAAGATGCCCCTCCAAGGCCCTGAGGGGTGAGGGGCCCCCCAGCTCTATGCTCTGCCATGCAGATGCCCCTCCAAGGCCCTGAGGCGTGAGGGTGCCCCCCAGCTCTATGCTCTGCCATGCAGATGCCCCTCCAAGGCCCTGAGGGGTGAGGGGCCCCCCAGCTCTATGCTCTGCCATGCAGATGCCCCTCCAAGGCCCTGAGGGGTGAGGGTGCCCCCCAGCTCTATGCTCTGCCATGCAGATGCCCCTCCAAGGCCCTGAGGGGTGAGGGGGCCCCCCAGCTCTATGCTCTGCCATGCAGATGCCCCTCCAAGGCCCTGAGGGGTGAGGGTGCCCCCTAGCTCTATGCTCTGCCATGCAGATGCCCCTCCAAGGCCCTGAGGCGTGAGGGTGCCCCCCAGCTCTATGCACTGCCATGCAGATGCCCCTCCAAGACCCTGAGGGGTGAGGGTGCCCCCTAGCTCTATGCTCTGCCATGCAGATGCCCCTCCAAGGCCCTGAGGGGTGAGGGTGCCCCCCAGCTCTATGCTCTGCCATGCAGATGCCCCTCCAAGGCCGTGAGGGGTGAGGGGCCCCCCAGCTCTATGCTCTGCCATGCAGATGCCCCTCCAAGGCCCTGAGGGGTGAGGGGCCCCCCAACTCTAATACAACTGCCTATTCAGCAAGTCTATAAGAATGCACATACAGCAGGACAATGGAGTCCCAGTAACCCATTTAGCACTCACATCCATAGGAGATTTCAGCACTTCAAAATGCAAATGTGCAAAATGTATATTCCCTAGAAATACTCTTGGCCCTCAGTCAAAATCCTTGTCCAACTCAATGAGAAATAAATATTCAGCAGTCAATAATGACATGTTCAACTATACAGACTATACACTGGCAGATGTAGGTTTGGGCGACATGGGCAGCCGCCTGGGGCGGCGTCTTGCTGGGGGCAGCATGGGGCGCAAGCACAAAAAACCAACAAAAAAAACATTTGGATTGGTGACATTCCTGCGATCGGTTTTCTATCGCTCATTCATTTGCACGTCACGTCAATGATATCATGTCACCGTGTGGGACTGTGGGTCAGTTAACCTTGTCTGAGTGGGAGCCCTGATTCTAGTTTGTGAGCTAGGCAGGCTACTGTCTGGGAAGGTCTCCCACTCAGAAGTACGAGATGGGGAGGGGTAGGTTGACCTCAGGTCTCCCCACTGGAAGCCCGAGGTAGGGGGTTGTGGGGGAATCTATCAAATATCGCACCTCTAACTTTGTACAGTACTAATGCAATTAGTTGTGCAATTTAGTTTGTTTTTTCTTATTTGATGTGCAATGGTGTGATTTTCAGGTTTTCTTATTTAAAAGTGTGTTATTCTATTTGTGTGATATAGGATCTGTGTAATTTAGTTTTATTTGTGTGTTTTTTGTTAGCAATAGGGTAATAGTTTAATAATTAAATTCTCATTTTTATTTGTATTTATATACTACAATTGCTTTCTATTTGTCTTTGTTACTTCTTTTTGATATTTATGAGTCTTTAATGTTATGATTATTTATTTGTGTTGTTCCAAATGTCTGAATAAAAATTACAGTTAGTGCAGAACAGGGTTTTTGTTGTTGTTTTTTTTGGGGGGGGGGGCAATAAAGCTAGAACCGCCACTAGTACTATACTATATGGACTGCTAAAGTTGAGGGGGAATATAGTGTTTAGTGATCTAATTGAGGGGTGACCTTGATGGCCTGCTCTGGGCTGGGTTGAGTGAGCAGGTGGGATGATCGTTAGGCCAGTGGTTTTTATAGGGGGCTGTAATGAGTGTGCCCAGACTGAGGCTGTTATCCAGACACTGCCACCACAGCCTGCCTGATTAGAGGCAGCATCAGCTTAATGAGAACACGCTTTGTAAAAATCACCAGCCTAATTAGCAACACAGAGAGGCTGCCTAGAAAAGGCACACATTTACCGCTGATACATTCCATCAACCCCCCCGCCCCCCCGCCCCCCTCTCTGTGAATCCCTAAATATATAACAGTGGAGAGAGAGAGCTAAAATGAGGTGGAAATGGTTTGTACGGTGTTGGCGGTCCAAATGAGAGATTTTCTACTGCGAGTGCCAGACAAACTCTAAAGTGAATGTCAGTACTGGTTGTGTGTCTTAAAATGAGGTGAAATTGATGTTTGGTTTTAATCAGGGTACTTCATTATTCCTGTGGAATTACATCTGTGCTACGTGGGCTGCTCCTACCACAATCTTTTCTTTTTTTTCCTGATTGAAGTTTATGTTTACTTCTCTTGTCTCTCTTGGTCTTGAATCTTGCAGTAGGATTGCATGCATTTTGCCGAAGAGGTGCAGAAGCATTCCAAGACAAATTATTTCCTCAAATTGACTTCAAAGCGACAACACTAATCCCCTCATCCCACTTCTGTCCCTGTCTGTTATTAATCGGCTTAATAATCCGTTTAGCAGCTTTCACACATTTCTGTTTATTGGCATTGTTACGGAGCAGAGAAATGACAGAGTCCAGAGAGCTGGTTAAAGGTACTAATATTCACAGCAGTTTCTATTCAGCCTTTAGTTTGAAAACAAGTACATCTCAGTTTAAGATCTCGATCACCCCTCAACACCTGTGAAAACACTGGAAATGAAATGTTAACACCTCACATTTCTGCTCGACTCCAAAGCCACAATTTGGGTCTCAGATAATACTCAAACTGACGGGTAGGTAGGCGTCATTAATCTGCAGTTGAAGAAATAAAAATGCCATTAACAATTGCGTCTTAGATTTGTGAACCATGTCGAACAAGTTGGGCGATTCCATGCCAGCGTAGCCCCAGAATATTTTGTTTGTATCTCAGATTGTTCTGGCAATTCTCACATAGAAACTTCATTGGATGGAAGGGTGTTTGACATGCTTTTTAAATTTGTATCACAAAATGTTTTTGGGAAATCATGATGAAAGTGGCTATTTCAGGCCCTTTTTAGACATGTACATGCCTCCTGTAAGACCCTATGATCTGTGAACCATATGTGATATAGACAACATCTTGGTGTATGTTTTGATTCAACGTTAAACATTTTAACAATAAGATATCAAAGTACCCTTTGGATTTTGTTTATTTTAAGACGTATTGTTTGTAACAATATACTCTTAAAATACATCACATTTCCAGAGTGGACTCTCTGGTACTTTTAATGATATGACCCATTTTATACATAAAAATACATAGAAATTGCGTTATAGATCTTTAACCAATCACAGCCCTCCTTTAGGATTGCACATTCAGTAAATCACCAGCAGAGGGAGTTCCATTCGAATCCATTTTCCCATTGTGTGTTTGTGGTGCTCATAAAATGTATCATACTGTACCTTCAGAATTAGCAAATTGGCAAAGAGCCCACCCAATTTGACTTGGAAAGCTTCTACAACTCTTTAGGCAAAGCACATGCAGTCCTACTGCAATTTATTGTTTGCTAAATCAAAAGGGTACTTTTGAGATACTCATTTTTTCAAATATTAGAAATATGAATATGAAAATTTGTATTTCAGAATCTAGACATGCTCCTTATTATAAGGAGCATAAAGACACCAAGATGTTGTCTGTATCATGTTCAGTTCACAGATCATAGTATAGGTAAAAATGTTTTTATCAAATTTCAACATGATAAAGAAATATATATATGTTTGTGGTACAAATGTGAAAAGCATGGCAAACATCCTTCCTCCCAATGAAGTTACTATGTGAGAATTGCCTGAACGATCTGCGATACCATAATTATATTCGGGCTGCGCTGGCGTGGAATGACCCAGTTAGGTTCATTACCTTGCAAATACATTTTCTATCTGCTTGAACTCATAGTGCAAACTAATTAATTGTGTTTTTGTCTCTGACACCCACATCCAACCTCTGAATCTTAATTGAAATATAGGCATGTTCAACATTAGCAACACTTTACCATATGTGTTGATAAAGCACACAACCAGATTTAGATTAGTGTTCTGCCTAGATCTGTGTGATTTGCTAGGGGCCAATATTTTCTGCACAGCCTTGTGTTTGATAAACCATGAGGCTAAACAAATAATTGTCCGATTTCCAGACCCTGATCTAGAGAGGGATATGGAGGTTGTGACTGTAAGTGTTCGGCCGGGACACAGGGCTAAATCAGGGCCTAAATCTGCATCAGAACAATCACAAGTGGAGTGGACGGGAGGGGAAAGGGTCTTTCATTTACAGAGCCCATGGACGGAGGGACAGGGTGTGCCACGCGTGCCCCAGATTTCATGTGTAAACCCTGGGCTCCTCTCTACAGATTCCTCCCTTTCCCGGATGGATGGATGTGGCTCTCTCTCTCTCTACCCCCTGGCCATAGGTTCTGTTTCCCCCATCTTTTGTTGCTGACACAAACATACAGAACCCTTCCATGGTAAAACAGGGTTTCTGAAGTGTGCTTTACACTCAGAGGACACCCACTTTAGTCTGGCTGGGAGGAGAGAATGGATGTGTACAGCAGACTGACAGAATTTCGCCTGACAAAGCTGACAAAGATGCCTGACAAAACTGTTGCTTATTTTATATGAAATGGCAACAGGAACACCTGGGGTCAATGATCTAAAGCATGGGACAGTAGTGGTGGAAAAAGTACCCAATTGTCATACTTGAGTAAAAGTAAATATACCTTAATAGAAAATGACTCAAGTAAAAGTGAGTCACCTGGTAAAATATTACTTGAGTAAAAGTCTAAAAGTCTTTATGTCACAGACGTCGTCGTGGAAAAGACCGGACCAAGGTGCAGCGTTGTGCGCGTACATTTTCCTTTATTTATGTAAATCTTACAAACAAAACAAGAAACAACAAAACTTACAAGCTTGACGCTTACGAGGGCTATAGTGCAGCTCAGAAAGATAACTTCCCACAATAACAAAAGGAAAGAGGCTGCCTAAGTATGATTCCCAATCAGAGACAACAATAGACAGCTGTCCCTGATTGAGAACCATTCCCGGCCAAAACATAGAAACAGAAAACATAGAAATAAAGAAACTAGAATGCCCACCCTAGTCACACCCTGGCCTACCCAAATATAGTATAAAATCCTCTCTATTGCCAGGGCGTGACACTTTATTTTGAAAATATTCTTAAGTATCAATAGTAAATGTAATTGCTAACATATACTGAAGTATCACAAGTCAAAGTAAAAGTCTAAATTATTTCAAATTTATTATATCAAGCAAACCAGACGGCACAATTTTTTCATTTTTATGTTTTTATGGATTGCCCGGGGCACACACAAACCCTAAGACAGAATTTACAAACAACGCATTTGTGTTTAATGAATCTTCCAGATCAGAGGCAGTAGGGACGACCAGGGATGTTCTCTTGATAAGTGTATGAATTGGACCATTGTCCTGTCCTGCTAAGGATTCATATGTAATTAGTACTTTGCGGTGTCAGGGAAAATGTACTTTATGGAGTAAAACATACATTATTTTCTTTAGGAATGTAGTGGATTAAAAGTAAAAGTTGTAAAAAATATGAATAGTAAACTAAAGTACAGATACCCCAAAAATCTACTTACTGTACATTGCTATATGTTTATTCACTTACGTACTTTACACCACTGTGCGACACGCAAAATCACACTCTCGCTCTCACTATCTTTCTTAATCTCTCTTCCTTTCTCTCGCTTGCTCACACACGCACTCACACACACACACACACACACACACACACACACACACACACACACACACACACACACACACACACACACACACACACACACACACACACACACACACACACACACACACACACACACACATACACACAAGGATGAGCCTGCCTCAAGCTTTCTTTCTAGAATATGCACAGTGTGTTGCTGTGGTGAACTGGGTTGTGATACATGATGGTTTCATTCCCTGTTACTTGAAGCCTTCCAAACATCACCACTCACCAATCATTTCTACCTGGCTACGAGAGATTAAGCAATTCACTTGTATGTTCTCTAATCACAGTGAATGTTTGGCAGGAGAACCAGAGAGAGAGAGAACAAAAATAACATCATCCATATTCCTTTCTTTGTCTTTTTCTTTTTTGAGAGATTGTACTGGGAGAAAAACCTAAAGCATTATGGGACATGTTTCAAAGGACCTTTTGAGAAAAGGGATAGATGGAAAGGAATCCTGGAGAGACTGCTGCCATTCTTTCAAAGCTTGTGGTTATTCTGTCATTAGACCAGGGAATTAATTTCACAATCCTCCACTGATCTTCCCATCCATCCACTGCTCCTTCACAAGGCCTTTGTCTTTAGAACTTGTCTGCTTAGACTCACTTTACAAAGGCTAGCATGTGGCTGGTGCACAGAGCCGAGAGCAGAGGCTATTGATGTAAGGCTAAAATAATATAGTTTTCAATTGACCATACTTTCCCAGCCAAAAGCTGTCTGGCAAAATTGTGCTCTTCTGGCCCTAGTCTAAACAACACAGTTGTTGTGATGGTAGGTCCTGTAGACTATATAATGTGAAATGGATGAGATTGAAAGAGATGCTTTGGGTCCAATGGAGCAGCAGCAGCAGACACAAACATCCTAAGATCTTAATCAGAGGTTTAAGCACATCTTAACAGTTTAATGGGATACATTAACACCTGATTTACTCTTCCAGACTGCTCACATGCTAAATACAGTTTGACTCAAATGAAAGCCACTCAAATGTATTTAGTGTAAAAATGTTTAGCATTTAAAATGACTACCCTCTCAAATGCACTGAATGGCTTCAATTGGTTTTAACTCATAACTGTTTTCAGTCTGCTTCAGTAATATTAATTAAGTTGTTCGTATCCCTCTTTGGGATAGGGGGCAGTATTTTGACGTCCGGATGAAAACCGTGCTCAAAGTAAACTGCCTGTTACTCAGGCCCAGAAGGTAGGATACGCATATAATTGGTAGATTTGGATAGAAAAGACCCTAAAGTTTCTAAAACTGTTATATGATAATGTCTGTGACTATAACAGAACTGAAATTGCAGGCGAAACCCCGAGGACAAACCATCCCAAAAAAACTCAATTCAGCCTACCTCTGTTTCCAATGGCTGTCGTGTTTATTATGAGGCGAAATCCTCCCAGATTGCAGTTCCTAGGGCTTCCACGAGATGTCAAGAGTCTTTAGAAAGAGTTTCAGGCTTGTTTTTGGAAAAATTTGCTAGAATTTGTAGTTTTTCTAAGTGGCTCCCATTTTGGCTGTAGTATTTTCATGAGTGTGGATGATTTGTTGTTTATCTCCCGTAAAGACAATAATGATTATCCGTCTTAAATTTGACCGTTTATTTACGTATTAGGGTACCTGAGGTTTGATTATAAATGTTGTTTGACTTGTTTGGAGAAGTTTATTGGTAATGTTTGGGATTCATTTTGTTTGTATTTTGAAGGAGGTAAACCAGTGGATTATTGAATGAAACGCGCCATTGAATGAGTTTTTGGGGATATAAAGAAGGACATTATCAAACAAAAGGACCATTTGTGATGTAGCTGGGACCTTTTGGAGTTCCAACAGAAGAAGATCTTCAAAGGTAAGGCATTTATTATATCGCTATTTCTGACTTTCGTTGCGCATCTGCCTGGTTGAAAAATGTTTTACATGCTGTTGTATGCGGGGCGCTGTCCTCAGATAATCTCATGGTGTGCTTTCGCCGTAAAGCCTTTTATAAATCTGACACAGCGGCTGGATTAAGAAGAAGTTAAGCTTTATTTTGATGTATGACCTTGTATTTTCATGAATGTTAAATATTTCTCGCTCTGCAATTTCCCCGGATGTTGTCGAGGTGGGTCGCTAGCGGAACTTCTGCGCCAGAAAGGTTTAGAAACTGACAGCCAGGTGGTTTAATCTAGCATTGAAGATGTATTATATTACAGTTTTTTTTACAATTGCTAACAAGTGTTTACCTATAGTTAAGATACTTTTTCTAAACCCTTAACACAGCAACATACCTACATCACATAATTAGCCAAAAAGTCAATTTTCTGCTCAAAACCACATTTTGTTCATTAAATACCAACTCTACATTTCCAAATGCAAAAAAACTTTCTCTACATACAATAACTCACGGCAAACCCAATTCAATATCTACGCATTTTTGGCAACATACTATCTAAAAGTGAATGAGTCATCTTTACATTATAGAATGTATAGTAGAAAACTATAGCAAGTGACAGAATTGCTGCAGTAAAAGCGTTATTAGCAACATGAAATTGCTGCCAGTGAACAACACATCCAACATACATGGCCTTTGGTTCAACAACACATCCAACATACATGACCTTTGGTTCCACAACACATCCAACATGTATGGCCTTTGGTTCAACAACACATCCAACATACATGGCCTTTGGTTCAACAACACATCCAACATACATGGCCTTTGGGGGGAGGAAAAGCAAGTAGGGGGGAGGAAAGGCGAGTAGGGGCGGAGGAAAGGCGAGTAGGGGGAGGAAAGGCGAGTAGGGGGGGGGGGGGGGGCGAGTAATGGGGGAAAGGCGAGTAGGGGGGAGGAAAGGCGAGTCGGGGGAGGAAAAGGGAAACCATTCTTTGGAGGAATTGTAGTGGGGAGGAAAGGTAAGTAGGGGGGAGGAAAGATGAGTAGGGGGAGGAAAGGCGAGTAGGGGGTAGGAAAGGTGAGTAGGGAGGGAGGAAAGACGAGTAGGGGGAGGAAAGGCGAGTAGGTGCGGAGGAAAGGCGAGTAGGGGGGAGGAAAGGTGAGTAGGGGGGTGGAAGGCGAGTAGGGGGAGGAAAGGCGAGTAGGGCGGAGGAAAGAGCGAGTAATGGGGAGGAAAGGCGAGTAGGGGGGTGGAAGGCGAGTAGGGGGGAGGAAAGGTGAGTAGTGGGGAGGAAAGGCGAGTAGGGGGAGGAAAGGCGAGTAGGGGGGTGGAAGGCGAGTAGTGGGGAGGAAAGGCGAGTAGGGGGTGGAAGGCGAGTAGGGGGAGGAAAGGTGAGTAGTGGGGAGGAAAGGCGAGTAGGGGGAGGAAAGGCGAGTAGGGGGGGTGGAAGGCGAGTAGTGGGGAGGAAAGGTGAGTAGTGGGGAGGAAAGGCGAGTAGGGGGGAGGAAAGGCGAGTAGTGGGGGTGGAAGGCGAGTAGTGGGGAGGAAAGGCGAGTAGGGGGGGAGGAAAGGTGAGTAGTGGGGAGGAAAGGCGAGTAGGGGGGAGGAAAGGCGAGTAGGGGGGAGGAAAGGTGAGTAGTGGGGAGGAAAGGTGAGTAGTGGGGAGGAAAGGTGAGTAGTGGGGAGGAAAGGTGAGTAGTGGGGAGGAAAGGTGAGTAGGGGGAGGAAAGGCGAGTAGGGGGAGGAAAGGTGAGTAGGGGGAGGAAAGGTGAGTAGGGGGGAGGAAAGGGGAGTAGGGGGAGGAAAGGTGAGTAGGGGGGAGGAAAGGTGAGTAGGGGGGGAGGAAAGGTGAGTAGTGGGGAGGAAAGGTGAGTAGGGGGGAGGAAAGGTGAGTAGGGGGGAGGAAAGGTGAGTAGGGGGAGGAAAGGTGAGTAGGGGGGAGGAAAGGCGAGTAGGGGGGAGGAAAGGCGAGTAGTGGGGAGGAAAGGCGAGTAGGGGGGGAGGAAAGGTGAGTAGTGGGGAGGAAAGGTGAGTAGTGGGGAGGAAAGGCGAGTAGTGGGGAGGAAAGGCGAGTAGGGGGGAGGAAAAGGGAAACCATTCTTGGATGGGCTGCAAACCAGTTTTTAATTGCATGTGAATGGTGGAATGCTACATTGTCCCATGCAATCACAATGTCCTCATGTTTCCTCCTACCTATTCCCTTTCTGCTTCTGGCACCAGTTGTTGGCGGAGGTCATCTCAAAACAAAAGAAGGCACTCAGTGTTGTAGGGACCAATCTGGCATTGCTGCAGGACCAAACCAGCAGTTGAGATTGCAGCACACATTGATAATTGCTCATCTCTGACCCGGCACATCAACGGTGGCCCTTTTTCCGATGACGTTTCTTCCCCGTCTACGTGTTTTTGCCAGGCTAAACACTGACTCGTCTACATAAATGATTTCATGTGGGGTCTGATTAGCCTCCAACTCCATGACTCCCTGAAAGAAAGTAAACACAGTCTTTGTAAATGCTTTTCAGTATGTCCTACTGTATGTACTGTAACCCATGTCTACATGCTTTTATTTATTTTTTATTTCACCTTTATTTAACCAGGTAGGCAAGTTGAGAACAAGTTCTCATTTACAATTGCGACCTGGCCAAGATAAAGCAAAGCAGTTCAACACATATAACAACACAGAGTTACACATGGAGTAAAACAAACATACAGTCAATAATACAGTAGAAAAATAAGTCTATATACAATGTGAGCAAATGAGGTGAGAATAGGGAGGTAAAGGCAATAAATAGGCCATGGTGGCGAAGTAAATAAAATATAGCAAGTAAAACACTGGATTGGTAGATTTGACAGTAGATGAGTGTGCAAAGTAGAAATACTGGGGTGCAAAGGAGAAAAATAAATAAATAAATACAGTAGGGGATGAGGTAGTTGTTTGGGCTATTTATAGATGGGCTATGTACAGGTGCAGTGATCTGTGAGCTGCACTGGCAGCTGGTACTTAAAGCTAGTGAGGGAGATAAGTGTTTCCCATTTCAGAGATTTTTGTAGTTCGTTCCAGTCATTGGCAGCAGAGAACCAGAAGAAGAGGCGGCCAAAGGAGGTATTGGCTTTGGGGGTGACAAGTGAGATATACCTGCTGGAACGCGTGCTACGGGTGGGTGCAGCTATGGTGACCAGCGAGCAGAGATAAGGCGGGGCTTTACCTAGCAGGGTCTTGTAGATGACCTGAAACCAGTGTGTTTGGCGACGAGTATGAAGCAAGGGCCAGCCAACGAGAGCTTACAGGTCGCAGTGGTGGGTAGTATATTGGGCTTTGGTGACAAAACGGACAGCACTGTGATAGACTGCATCCAATTTGTTGAGTAGGGTGTTGGAGGCTATTTAGTAAATGACATCGCCAAAGTCGAGGATCGGTAAGATGGTCAGGGTTACGAGGCTATGTTTGGCAGCATGAGTGAAGGATGCTTTGTTGCAAAATAGGAAGCCAATTATAGATTTAACTTTGGATTGGAGATGTTTTATGTGAGTCTGGAAGGAGAGTTTACAGTCTAACCAGACATCTCGGTATTTGTAGTTGTCGACATATTCTAAGTCAGAACCGTCCAGAGTAGTGATGCTGGACGGGCGGGCGGGCAGGTGCAGGCAGCGATCGGTTGAAGAGCATGCATTTAGTTTTACTTGTATTTAAGAGCAGTTGGAGGCCATGGAAGGCGAGTTGTATGTCATTGAAGCTCGTCTGGAAGGTTGTTAGCACAGTTTCCAAAGAAGGGCCAGAAGTATACAGAATGGTGTCGTCTGCGTAGAAGGGGATCAGAGACTCACTAGCAGCAAGAGCGACATCATTCATATTTTCAGAGAAGAGAGTCGGCCCAAGAATTGAACCCTGTGGCACCCCCATAGAGTAGCATAGTGTAAAACTCACTATAGATCAAGACATATCGGCTGAACACCGTACCTGGATGTTTTGGTACCGGAGTTCCTTGACCTTTCAAAAGTTCCTTGTTCCTTTCAAAAGGAACTGTGTACAACTGTTTCATTCCAACTCTGTGTTTGGTCAGAGTCTGAGCGATGGTAGTCAGGCTGATGCTTTCCAGATAACAATTTTGGTCTGACTACTCCTCTGCCTTGTCCAGCTACTCCTCTCCCTGGTCCAACTACTCCTCTACCTGGTCCAGCTACTCCTCTGCCTGGTCCAGCTACTCCTCTGCCTGGTCCAACTACTCCTCTACTTGGTCCAGCTACTCCTCTGCCTGGTCCAACTACTCCTCTGCCTGGTCCAGCTACTCCTCTGCCTGGTTCAACTACTCCTCTGCCTGGTCCAGCTACTCCTCTGGCTGGTCCAGCTACTCCTCTGCATATGCCTGGTCCAGCTACTCCTCTGCATATGCCTGGACTAGCTACTCCTCTGCCTCGTCCAGCTACTCTTCTGCCTGGTCCAGCTACTTCTCTCCCTTGTCCAGCTACTCCTCTGCCTGGTCCAGCTACTCCTCTGCCTGGTCCAGCTACTCCTCTCCCTGGTCCAGCTACTCCTCTGCCTGGTCCAGCTACTACTCTGCCTGGTCCAGCTACTACTCCGCCTGGTCCAGCTACTCCTCTGCCTGGTCCAGCTACTCCTCTGCCTGGTCCAACTACTCCTCTGCCTGGTCCAGCTACTCCTCTGCCTGGTCCAAATACTCCTCTCCCTGGTCCAGCTACTCCTCTCCCTGGTCCAGCTACTCCTCTCCCTGGTCTAACTACTCCTTTCCTTGGTCCAGCTACTCCTCTCCCTGGTCCAACTACTCCTCTCCCTGGTCCAGCTACTCCTCTGCCTGGTCCAACTACTCCTCTGCCTGGTCCAGCTACTCCTCTGCCTGGTCCAACTACTCCTCTCCCTGGTCCAACTACTCCTGTTCCTGGTCCAGCTACTCCTCTCCCTGGTCCAGCTACTCCTCTCCCTGGTCCAGCTACTCCTCTGCCTGGTCCAACTACTCCTCTGCCTGGTCCAGCTACTCCTCTGCCTGGTCCATCTACTCCTCTCCCTGGTCCAACTACTCCTGTTCCTGGTCCAGCTACTCCGCTCCCTGGTCCAGCTACTCCTCTCCCTGGTCCAGACATAATTTTTTCTCTCTGCTCCTCTGTGTTCTGTATCCACATTCTGTATCCACATTGAACAAAATCAATAGATGGAAAATCAGCCTCAGAACATTAACATGCAATAAATGGACTTATGGACAATAGGTTTCGTCAGCCACAATGGTGGTAATGACGATAGATGGAATATGAAAATGAATGTCGTTTTTGTTATGTTATTAAAAGTTAAAGGACGACGTTATAACGAAAACATTGTAACTTTGTCCAGATCAAAGATAATGTTTTTGTAAAGATGAAATGTGAAGTTAGTTTTCTAAATTGGATCTGAGTAAAATCCAGAGTATGCCTCGTAACTTGGTACAGTCACGCCTACTCCCGCTCTTCCTCCCCCTCTCCCAGCCTGCTTGCCCCGCGCCCATGTCTCTGCCGGCTCGCCCAGGTGGGATGTCGGGTGGCGCCCCTAGAGGGGTGGGTACTGTCACACCTGTTCCCGCTCTTCCTCCCCACTGGCGCTCGAAGGCGCCAGGATCTCCAGGATTACGCAATCAAGCCACCATCAGTAGGCACACCTGCCTTTTCCCGTCACGCGCATCTGCGCTCATTGGACTCTGAATTCATTTACTTGTGTTATTGCCTTCCTTATATCTGTCTGTTCCCTAGCTCTGTTACCTGCTTCGGGATTGATGTTTGTCATATGTTCTTGTTTACCCGTGTGCTGACGCTGTTAATTTTGTGTTCTATGTCCGTTCCCGATTAAATGTTTGACTCCCCGTACTTGCTTCTCCTGTCCGGCGTCACTCCTTACAGGTACGCCCAGAGAATTGCCTTAAAGGCGGAACTGCCCATATCTGACACAAGGGTATAAAACATGTGAATTAAGAATTAACATACGAGACTAAGTGACCCTGAGCTACAGCCAAATTCTGAGTGGTCAGCAAACCCAAAACGCAACACGAGGTTGAAGAATCTTTTAACAACCTATGCTACAGACGAGTAGCTGTATCTAAAGGGGATCAATTCAAACAGGACCACCCGGTCACCACTCTCCAAGGAATCGTGTGTCTACACTGTTTTCATTCCCACGCTGGAATAATCCACACGGCTGATTAGCCCTCCTCCGAAGACCCCTTTTT
Organism: Oncorhynchus masou masou; assembly: GCF_036934945.1. Classification (NCBI taxonomy): domain Eukaryota; kingdom Metazoa; phylum Chordata; class Actinopteri; order Salmoniformes; family Salmonidae; genus Oncorhynchus; species Oncorhynchus masou. The sequence continues at coordinate 39,205,290 of NC_088213.1, forward strand.
TAGAGCAAGGGCGAGGAAACAGAGCACTAAGAGAAAGGACACTGACACCGTGAGGAGAAACAGAGAGTTACACCCGGTAACCGAAGACGGACCGTCATTAGAGAAGTCTGAATCCTGTCCAAGCAGAGACACCCCATCAGAGACCTTCAACACGTAATTGCATCATTATATTCTGACCCATAGGAGCGGCAGTTAGGGGCAAGGCCAGGGTTAAAATAAGCATAGCTGACAAATGCACCCAAGTGTGTTTTTCTCTTGTGTACTCTCTCTTTCTTTCTCTCTCTTTTGAAATCCCCATTTTGTGAAATGTGTTATATGGTGTTGGCCCGCTAAGTTCTAATCAATAGCCTGGACTGTATGTTTGTGTTTGTGTATGTGTATCTTATATTATCATTTTAGCTTTTTAGCAACTAAAGAATTAACTCAATTGGTGTGGTACGCACTTATTTGGTGAGACTCGGGTTTGTGCAGATTCCCAGATCATGCGACGAATCGGTTTTCTTGTCACGTCCTGACCTTAGTTCCTTTTTTATGTCTCTGTTTTAGTGTGGGGTGAGTTGGGGTGGGCATTCTATGTGTTGTTCTATGTTTTGTATTTCTGTGATTGGCCTGGTATGGTTCCAAATCAGAGGCAGCTGTTTATTGTTGTCTCTGATTGAGAACCATATTTAGGCAGCCTGTTTTCCCATTATGATTTGTGGGTTGTTGTTTTCCGTTTCTGTGTTTGCACCATACGGGGCTGTTTTGATTTTCATTTATTTCCTGCACTTTGTTCTTTTGGTATTTTCTCGTGTTCTGAGTTATTAACGTTATCATGGACACGTACCACGCTGCCATGGTCCGATCCTTCTTGTTCCTCATCAGATGAATCGTTACAATCGTTACAATCGGATATTTTTTGAGTGAATTTGGGAAATAAAAACTCAATAAAGCTAAAACTTTCCCATGGTGCCCCAGGTTAATGAGTTAATAATTGCCTGAATCATTTAATTGCGTAATTATACACCGTTAATCATTCGACGAGTAGCAGTCCAGGTATGGTGTCTATTCAATATGTCTTGTTCTATAATGAGTTTTACACTATGCTACTCTACAACTCTTAATGAGGAACTCTTCCTCAATGTCAATCAACAAGAGTCTCCAGTGAGTGGCCATGCTGAGGCTATATGCATTCACCTGGTGCTATGTCATATAATATTACTGTGCAGAACGTTTTCTGTATGCACACGGTCCAGCAGTGCCTGACCGTGCCATTGTAACCATTGAGACCCCCTGAAAAACTCAATGTCCCCCTCTGTTATTAACATGATTTCCCCTTAGGCTGGGGAAATAGATATTGAATTTGGCAATTGAAGAACTAGCTGTGCGTAATGTGTGTGTGTTGAAGTGTGTTCTTGGTAGTGTCAGTATTTTCAATTATGAAAAGCTGTTGAGGGGAAAAAAAATCTAATTATGGCCTACCCATTTGTATCGTTTGCAATTTGTATAAGATTAGAGCTGGTCACCCCCCTCCTTTCCTTTTCTTAATTGGTATTTTTATGTGAAATGTGAAAAAGTCAGTACCTTCCTCTTTAGTAAGATTATGAAAGTCACAATTTCCGGAGAGGGCCAAATAGCCCCTTGTAATCTGAGAGAATATTTAATTAGCCAAAGCTTCTTGGAGTCTTTCTCTGTCACTGTCTCTCTTCCTCTTCCTCTCCCTCAAATCGAATCAAAAGAAAATCAAATTCTATTGGTCGCATACACATATTTAGCAGATGTTATTGCGGGTGTAGCGAAATGCTTGTGTTCCTAGCTCCAACAGTACAGTAATATCTGATTATATATACAGTTGAAGTCAGAGGTTTACAATATACTTAGGTTGGAGTCATTAAAACTTGTTTTTCAACCACTCCACAAATTTCTTGTTAACAAACTACAGTTTTGGTAAGTTGGTTAGGACATCTACTTTGTGCATGACACAAGTAACTTTTCCAACAATTGTTTACAGACTGATTATTTCATTTATAATTCACTGTATCACAATTCCAGTGGCTCCAAAGTTTACATACACTAAGTTGACTGAGCCTTTAAACAGCTTGGAAAATGATGTCATGGCTTTAGAAGCTTCTGATAGGCTAATTGACATCATTTGAGTTAATTGGAGGTGTACCTGGAGATGTATTTCAAGGCCTACCTTCATACTCAGTGCCTCTTTGTGTCACGCCCTGGTCTAAGTATTGTATGTGTTTTTCTTCATGTATTGGGTCAGGCCAGGGTGTGGCATGGAGTTTTTGTATTGTGGGGTTTTGGTGTGTATGTATTTGGGATTGTAGCTAGTGGGGTTATCTAGCAAAGTCTATGGCTGTCTGGAGTGGTTCTCAATCAGAGGCAGGTGCTTATCGTTGTCTCTGATTGGGAACCATATTTAGGCACCCATATTCTTTGAGTTTGTCGTGGGTGATTGTCCTTAGTGTCTTGATGTCCTTGTGCTGTGTTAGTTGACACCAGTTTAGGCTGTTTCGGTTTTCATTTTCGTTTATTTGTTTTGTAGTGTTTTGTATTGATTCGTATTGATTCGTATTGATTCGTGTTACGTTTGTTTTATTAAACATGGATCACAATAGACACGCTGCAGTTTGGTCCGACTCTCCTTCACCATATGAAAACCGTGACACTTTGCTTGACATCATGGGAAAATCAAAAGAAATCAGCCAATACCTACAAGACCTTGTAGACCTCCACAAGTCTGGTTCATCCTTGGGAGCAATTTCCAAACACCTGTAGGTACCACGTTCATCTGTACAAACAATAGTACGCAAGTATAGACACCATGGGACCACACAGCCATCATACCACTCAGGAAGGAGACATGTTTTGTCTCCTAGAGATTAACGTACTTTGGTGCGAAAAGTGCAAATCAATCCCAGAACAACAGCTAAGGACAGCTGAAGGTGCTGGAGGAAACAGGTACAAAAGTATCTATATCCACAGTAAAGCAAGTCCTATATCGACATAACCTGAAAGGCCGCTCAGCAAGGAAGAATCCACTGCTCCAGAACCATCATAAAAAACCCAGACTACAGATTGCAACTGCCCATGGGGACAAAGATCGTACTTTCTGGACAAATGTCCTCTGGTCTGATGAAACAAATGACCATTGTTATGTTTAGAGGAAAAAGGGGGAGGCTTGCAAGCCGAAGAACACCATCCCAACCGTGAAGCACGGGGGTGGCAGCATCATGTTGTGGGGGGTGTTTTGCTGCAGGAGGGACTGGTGCACTTCACAAAATAGATGGCTTCATGAGGTAGGAAAATTATGATATTTTGAAGCAACATCAGTCATAAAGTTGAAGCTTGGTTGCAAATGGGTCTTCCAAATGGACAATGACCCCAAGCACACTTCCAAAGTTGTGGCAAAATGGCTTAAGGACAACGAAGTCAAGGTATTGGAGTGGCTATCAGCCCTGACCTCAATCCTAAAGAAAACGTGTGTGCAGAACTGAAAAAGTATGTGCGAGCAAGGAGACCTACAACACTGACTCAGTGACATCAGCTCTGTCAGGAGGAATGGGCCAAAATTCACCCAACTTATTGTGGGAAGCTTGTGGAAGGCTACCTGAAATGTTTGACCCAAGTTAAACCATTTAAAGGCAATGCTACCAAATACTAATTGAGTGTATGTAAACTTCTGACCCACTGGGAATGTGATGAAAGAAATAAAAGCTGAAATAAATAATTTTCTCTACCATTATTCTGACATTTCACATTCTTAAAATAAAGTGGTGATTCTATCTGACCTAAAACAGGGAATTTTGGGATTAAATGTCAGGAATTGTGAAACTGAGTTTAAATGTATTTGGCTAAGGTGTATGTAAACGTCTGACTTCAACTGTATATATATACACACAGTATATGTGATGGGATGTATAGACATTATGGACAGACAGTATGTGGATAGAGTACACTATATATACATAAGTATATGGACACCCCTTCAAATTAGTGGATTCGGCTATTTCAACCACACCTTTGCTGACAGGTGTATAAAATTGAGCACACAACCATGCAATCTCCATAGACAAATCTTGGCAGTAGAATGGCCCATACTGAAGAGCTCAGTGACTTCTAATGTGGTACCGTCATAGGATGCCGCCTTTCCAACAAGTCAGTTTGTCAAGTGTCTGCCCTGCTAGATCTGCCCTGGTCAACTGTAAGTGCTGTTATTGTGAAGTGGAATCGTCTAGGAGCAACAATGGCTCAGCCACGAAATGGTAGGCCACATAAGCTCACAGAACGGGACTGCAGAGTGCTGAGGCGCCTAGCATTTAAAAATCGTCTGTCCTCGGTTGCAACAATCACTACCGAGTTCCAAACTGCCTCTGGAAGCAACGTCACCACAAGAACTGTTCATCGGGAGCTTAATAAAATGGGTTTCCATGACCAAGCAGCCTCACACAAGCCTAAGATCACAATGCGCAAAGCCAATCCTCGGCTGGAGTGGTGTAAAGCTCACCGTCGTTGGACTCTGGAGCAGTGGAAACGTGTTCTCTGGAATGATGAATCAGGCTGTTTTTCATGGTTCGGGCTAGGCCCCTTCGTTCCAGGAAGGGAAAGCTACAGCACACAATGACATTCTAGATCATTCTGTGCTTCCAACATTGTGGCAACAGTTTGGGGAATGTCCTTTCCTGTTTCAGCCTGACAACGCCCCCGTGCACGAAGCAAGGTCAATACAGAAATTGTTTCTTGAGATCGGCGTGGAAGAACTTGACTGGCCTGCACAGAGCCCTGATCTTAACCCCATCGAACACCTTTGGGATAAATTGGAATGCTGATTGCGAGCCAAGCCTAATTGCCCAACATCAGTGCCTGACCTCACTAATGCTCTTGTGGCTGAATGGAAGCAAGTCCCCACAGCAATGTTCCAACATCTAGTGGAAACCCTTCCCAGAAGACTGGTGGTTGTTATAGCAGCAAATGGGGGACCAACTGCATATTAATGCCCATAATTTTGGAATGAGATGTTGGACGAACAGGTGTCAACATACTTTTGGTCATGTAGTGTATTTAGTATATCTGAAGAATATGTAGCATAGAATAGTATATGTACAGCAATAGTTTAATAGGATGGACTTGACTAGAATACAGTATATACATATAAAATGGGTAAAACAATATGTAAACATTATTAAATGACCAGTGTTCCATTATTAAAGTGACTAGTGTACCATGCCTATTTACATGGGGTAGCAGCCTCTAAGGTGCAGGGTTGAGTAACCGGTTGGTAGCCGACTAGTGACAGTGAATAAGTTCAGGGCAGGGTACTGGGTGGAGTGATTGCTATTTAACAGTCTGACAGCCTTGAGATAGAGGCTGTTTTTCAGTTCTCTCGGTCCCAGTACTGACCTCGTCTTCTAGATGGTAGCGGGGTGAACAGACCGTCGATCGGGTGGCTGAGGTCCTTGATGATCTTCTTGGCCTTCCTGTGACCGGTGTTGTAGATGTCCTGGATGGCAGGCAGTGTACCCCAGGTGATGCGTTGGGCTGACCACACTGCCCTCTGGAAAGCCCTGTGACCAAGCCAAATTTCTTCAGCCTCCTGAGGCTAAAGAGGCTCTGTTGAGCCTTCTTCACCACACTGTCTGTGTGGGTGGACAAGTTCAGATTGTCAGTGATCTGTAGGCCAATGAACTTAAAGCTTTTCACCTTCTCCACTGCGACCTCGTAGATGTGGATGGAGACGTGCTCTTTCTGCTGTCTCCTGAAGTCCACAATCAGCTCCTTTGTTTTGTTAAGAGTGAGATTATTTTCCTGACACCACACTCCGAGGGCCCTCACCTCCTCCCTGTAGGCTGTCTCGTCGTTGTTGGTAATCTGGCCTACCACTATTGTGTCGTTTGCAAACTTGATGATTGAGTTGTAGGCATGCGTGGCCACGCAGTCATGGGTGAACAGAGAGTACAGGAGGGGGGTGAGCATGCACCCTTGTAGGGCCCCTGTGTTGAGGATCAGGGTCGTGGAGGTGTTGTTTCCTACCTTCACCACCTGGGGGCAGCCCGTCAGGGAGTCCAGGACCCAGTTGTACAGGGCGGGGTTCAGACCTCGGGCCCCGGGCTTAATGATGAGCTTGGAGGGTAATATTGTGAAGACTGAGCTTTAGTCAATGAACAGTGTTCTTATATTGGTATTCCTCTAGTGTGGAGGAATACATCTCTCTCTCTCTCTCTCTCTCTCTCTCTCTCTCACACACACACACACACGCACACTATTCCACTCCCTCTGTCTCTCTCTCTCTCCATCTGCTGTGCTGTAAAGTAACTGTGTTCCCGGGAGAACAGGGACTCCTGTAGTTAGCGTGTAGTGCTGGGAGTAGAGAGAATGAGAAAGCCCCCCTTCTTCCTAGACTGGTGCGAGACAGTAATTGTGCCTGTGTTCCCTCTGTCAGCAGTAAGCCGGGAAGAGAGGATAGAGGGAGCCAGGTGCTGATTGGGGTCACGCTAAGCACCCTCGCTAACAACGCCTGGAAGAGGGGAAGAAACAGCTAGGTGACAAGCAGAGAATGTGCAGTAATTTATTCAGAACCAGTTAAAAGTGTGGCCCTGTCAATTCGTGGTCCTGTCAAAAGTTTTGCGTTGGCTCTTCCTGAGATCCCTAAATTTGGCTCTGATCTCATGCGTGATTCACAGCACGGCCCCTGGAGTCTGTTCCACATAAGCCAATTAATGGAAAGAGACTCTCCACCTGTCACGTGTGGTCATCTCTCTTCTGATCCCAGGTCAGCCAGCGGATTAGGTCACTGAGCTCTCTATTAACTCTTTCAGGCTGTTTTTGTTGTTGCTGTTGGGCTTTTTGTTTCTCTCAGGCTAGACTCCAGTCATACTAGGCTAGCTGAGGAACTGCATTCTCAGTGTCAATGTCTATTTGAAGTCATTTTTTACGTTGGAACGTAAGTAGCAGCTACATGATTTGGAGTTCATTAATCAGTGTTCCCAGTAGATAGATTCCCTACCGTTGCCCTAAACATATTCATGTTGTTATGCTTTATTGAACCATCATTCAATTATCGCAGACAGCTTTCCAATGAATGAAGACAAACAATTGACATGTACCAGCATTTCCTCGTTCGGATATCTCATCTATTGTAATGACCATTATTTGCGTGTGCGGATGTTTCTGTCTCTGGATGGACATATTGGAAGTTGGCCATTCGCCTTCTGATTTATTATGGAGGTAATGCTTTCTCCCTGCTGTGCTTTTCATATCACCACTGTTCCCCTCTTGTCTTTTTCCCAATTAATTCTGGATATGTTATAGCAACCATTAGAAACTCTCAACGAACCACGGACACTCAAGTGCAGCAGGATCGTTATGTGCGGTTTCTGAAAATGTCCCAGCTTCGTATTTCCTCTCTGTCTTTATTCTATAGATGTGGTATTTTCTTTCTTTCTGTCTCTGTCCCTTTAAATTCCACTGATTTATGCAATTGCTGCCTGTTTTTTTTCTTCTCCCTGTTCCAGATTTTGTTGTTTGTCTGTTTCCATAACAACCTCAGGGCCATTTCTTACGCTGTGGGTTTTGTCTCAATCCTGCTCTGCTGCTCCGTTCTTATTTTCCTCGGGACCTTTTCTCCCGTGTTCTAAATTGCTCCCTTGTTCCCCCCTCTGTCTCGTCCCCTCCCCTTCTCAGTATTCCTCTACTCCCCTCCCTGTCTAAATGACTCTGTTGCCACGTTCTTCTTCTGTATTGCTGCTTTAACATTTTCAATGATCTGAAAAGCAGTTTTCAAATCTATAATAAGTTAGAGTACATAAAAAACAGTGGCGAAAACAGTGAAAATGGTGTTCGGGTGGCATTATTTGCTTTTATTTAACGAGAGGACAGTTGCAGTTTTGGAACTGAAGGTCTGTGAGTGCAATGTGCTCAATGTGTCTTAAGCCACATATTTCTCTGTCATTAGATTTTTTACATTTATATCCCAAAGGGACCTGATCATTTGGTTCAACCTTATTTTCCTTTCCATTAGTATATTCTGGTACCTGGTATTTCCCAATAGTAATACCATGATAATAACCTATGAATAAATTGCTTTCTTCACTTTGCGATACTTGACAACAAGCACCACTAGGCACCATTTGGTAGCAGGTGGGAGGTTAGCAATCGTATTGGATTTTCCTGGGCAAGCAGGTATTCTGGTGTCTGCCTTTATGAGTGGGCATCACTGGGCACATCTCAGGCTTGTGGTGCCTGGTGGTAAGTGACTGTCTCTGTCTTGTTTCCCAGACAGACACATAATCAGGTGAGAGGTAATCTAAGGGGACATTGTTTATCTCAGACTAGAGTACTGTTATTTTCCTTTTGCAGACGGAACACGGTTGATTGTAATTGGCGGTTGTGCGGCATAACCGACCTTGCTGCCTTATCCTAGTTGGCTATTGTGAGTTTTAGGATCACTTAGGTGAAAGTGTATCATGCATTCTCTCTCTCTCTCTCTCTCTTGCACTTGTCCATGTTTCGCTTGTCAATCTCTCGATCTCACTCTCTCTCTCTCTCTCTCTCTCTCTCTCTCTCTCTCTCTCTCTATCACGCACTCTCACTCTCTTCCTCTTTCCCCCTGTTTCTCTCTCATGATTCTCTGTTTCTTTTTTCTTCTTCTCCCATCCACCCTGTTTCTCACTCTCTGATTCCCCCCGTCTCTCTTTGACTGGTATAAATAGCTGGCAGGCTGTCAGAGAGGGAACCAGAATGACAGCGTCTTGGGCTCTTTGATTCCCCCGGTGATTGGCCCTTTCATAGCCCCTGACAGAACACCTGCTTTCCTCTACCTGACAGCTGCAGTATGGAAGGAGAGAGATGGAGAGAAAGAGAGAGTCAGAGAGAAAAAGAGAGCCAGAGAGAAAAGAGAGAGAGAGAGACAGAGCCTAGAGAGAAAATCGTTGAGAATCATTGGGTAGAAGGAACAGGGGAGAGATGGATAAAGGGAATCTAAGACTGGAAGAGGGACATAATAAGAGAGACATGATCTGTTATAATGTGGCTGTTTGTGAAAACATCCCTGCGGTGTTCCACCTGCAAGTGTTCTGCAACTGAAAGAGCCTCTGCATGGTGCATCAATCTGTGTGTGTGTGTGTGTGTGTGTGTGTGTGTGTGTGTGTGTGTGTGTGTGTGTGTGTGTGTGTGTGTGTGTGTGTGTGTGTGTGTGTGTGTGTGTGTGTGTGTGTGTGTGTGTGTGTGTGTGTGTGTGTGTGTGATTTCTATTGTGATTGCTGTTTTCAGTCAATGCATTAAGGAAAAACACACAACACATAATTTGCTAATTGTGACTGAAACGCTCTAAAGCGTTGTGCCATCTAAATGTGACAAGTAGTATCGGGTATTACAACACATTAGCATCCTTTAACATGGCTTTACGTGAAATTTGACTAATGGCTGATGATTGTATTGTCATGTAGCCTAATGGCTTTCTGAGCTTAGTGATTGGTTCATGTACATCATAGCCTTATGATAGTGTTATGATACTGTCCAGTATTGTATGGTTTCTGAAAGCCGAACATCCCTCATTGTATTTCTTTTCAATGCAGAGTACCTCTGTTTAGGAATAAGGCTCTGGGTTAGGACTCTGACACTGTGAATGTGTTAGTTAATATCTATAATAATAACAACATACAGTGCATTGCAAAAGTATTCGTCCCCCTTGGCGTTTTTCCTATTATGTTGCATTACAACCTGTAATTTAAATATATTTTTATTTGGATTGTGTCACTCCCTGACCATAGATATCTCTCCCTGACCTTCTATATATTTTGGTTAGGTCGGGGTGTGACTAGGGTGGGTACTCTAGTGTTGTATGTCTAGGGTTTTGTATGTCTTGGGGTTTTTGTATTTCTATGTTGGCCTGATATGGTTCCCATTCAGAGACAGCTGTTTATCGTTGTCTTTGATTGGGGATCATATTTAGGCAGCCCTGTTTCCCACTTTCTGGTGTGGGATCTTAGGTGCCTGTGTGCACACCAGTAGCGTCACGTTTCATTTGGTTGTTTGTTGTTTTTGTTAGGTGTTTAAGTTGATTAAAATTATGTGAACTCTACTCATGCTGTGCATTGGTCTCCTCTTTACGATGATTGTGACAGAAGATCACACCAAAAATGGACCAAGCAGCGTGTTCAGGAGGAATGGACCTGGGAAGAGATCCTGGATGGAGCAGGACCCTGGACGCAGGCTGGGGAGATAGAGGCAGCGAAAGCGGAACGGCGATATTACGAGGAGTTGTACCAACGAGACAAGCACGAGAGGCAACCCCAGAAAAGTTTTGGCACACAGAGTGGTCGGCGGAGCACTGAAGGCTGAATCAGAGCCAGTCAGGGAGTCGAGTGAGGAGTTCAACGCAAGATTCCGGAGAGAAGTGCTAGCACTGAGAGCGTTGCAGAGCGGGCTTGCTGAGGAGCGTGTGACTGGTCAGGCACCGTGTTATGCAGTGATGCGCACGGGGTCTCCAGGTCACATTCACAGCCCGGTGCACACTATTCCAGCTTCCCGCATTGGCCGGGCTAGAATGGGCATCCAGCCAGGACGGATGGTGCCGGCTCAGCGCTCCTGGTCTCCAGTACACCTCCTTGGACCAGGATATCCTGCGCCGGTTCTGTGCACTGTGTCTCCGGTGCGTCTCCACAGCCCAGTGTGTCCTGTGCGAGCGCCACGCATTTGCAGGGTGAAAATAAACATCCAGCCAGGACAGGTTGTGCCAGCAGTTCCCAGTCCAGAGCTTCCGGCGACAGTTCCCAGTCCGGAACCTCCAACGACAGTCGACAGTCCGGAACCTCCACCGAAGGTCCACAGTCCGGAATCTCCACCGACGGCACACATTCCGGGGCCTCCACCGACGGTCCACAGTCCGGGGCCTCCACCGACGGTCCCCAGTCCGGGGTCTCCAGCAACGGTCCCCAGTCCGGGGCCTCCGGCGATGACCCGCAGTCCAGAACCTCCAGCGACGGTCCACAGTCCGGAACCTCCAGCGACGGTTCCCAGTCCGGGGTCTCCAGCGATGGTCCCCAGTCAAGAGCCTTTGGCGATGATCCACGGTCCGGGGTCTCCAGCGACGGTCCCCAGTCCAGAGCCTTCGGCAGTGATCCACGGTCCGGTTCCACAAAAGCGGAGTGATCAGTGTAGTAGGGGGTCTGCATCCAGAACCGGAGCAGCCACCAAGGGTAGATGCCCACCCAGACCCTCCCCTATAGATCATATTTAGGCAGCCCTGTTTCCCACTTTCTGGTGTGGGATCTTGTCTACAGTTAGGTGCCTGTGTGCACACCAGTAGCCTCACGTTTCGTTTGGTTGTTGTCTTTGTTAGGTGAGTTTCAGTTGATTAAAATTATGTGGAACTCTACTCACGCTGCGCCTTGGTCTCCTCTTTATGACGGACGTGACAGATTTCATGTAATGTACATGCACAAAATAGTCCAAATTGGTGAAGTTAAATTACAAAAATTACTTGTTTCAAAAAAATTTAATAAAAACAATTTGAATAGTGGTGCGTGAGTATATATTCACCGACTTTGCTATGAAGCCCCTAAATAAGATCTGGTACAACCAATTCAAATCAAATCAAATCAAATTCATTTATATAGCCCTTCGTACATCAGCTGATATCTCAAAGTGCTGTACAGAAACCCAGCCTAAAACCCCAAACAGCAAGCAATGCAGGTGTAGGAGCACGGTGACTATGAAAAACTCCCTAGAAAGGCCAAAACCTAGGAAGAAACCTAGAGAGGAACCAGGTTATGTGGGGTGGCCAGTTCTGGCTGTGCCGGGTGGAGATTATAACAGAACATGGCCAAGATGTTCAAATGTTCATAAATGACCAGCATGGTCAAATATTAATAATCACAGGCAGAACAGTTGAAACTGGAGCAGCAGCACGGCCAGGTGGACTGGGGACAGCAAGGAGTCATCATGTCAGGTAGTCCTGAGGCATGGTCCTAGTACTCAGGTTCCACCGAGAGAGAGAAAGAAAGAGAGAAAAAGAGAATTAGAGAGAGCATACTTAAATTCACACAGGACACCGGATAGGACAGGAGAAGTACTCCAGATATAACAAACTGACCCTAGCCCCCCGACACATAAACTACTGCAGCATAAATACTGGAGGCTGAGACAGGAGGGGTCAGGAGACACTGTGGCCCCATCCGATGACACCCCCAGACAGGGCCAAACAGGAAGGATATAACCCCACCCACTTTGCCAAAGCACAGCCCCCACACCACTAGAGGGATATCTTCAACCACCAACTTACAATCCTGAGACAAGGCCGAGTATAGCCCACAAAGATCTCCGCCACGGCACAACCCAATTACCTTCAGAAGTCACATAATTAGTTAAATAAAGTACACCTGTGAGCAATCTAAGTGTCACATCATCTCAGTATATATACACCTGTTCTGAAAGGCCCCAGAGTCTGCAACACCACTAAGCAAGGGGCACCACCAAGCAAGTGGCATCATGAAGACCAAGCTATCCAAACAGGTCAGGTACAAAGTTGTGGAGAAGTACAGATCAGGGTTGGGTTATAAAAAATAAAAATATCAGAAACTTTGAACATCCCACGGAGCACCATTAAATCCATTAATACAAATGGAAGAATATGGCACCATAGCAAACCTGACAAACGAGAGGGCATTAATCAGAGAGGCAACAAAGAGACCAAAGATAACCCTGAAAGAGCTGCAAAGCTCCACATTGAAGATTGGAGTATCTGTCCATAGGACCACTTTAAGCCGTACACTCCACAGAGCTGGGCTTTACGGAAGAATGGCCACAAAAAGCCATTGCTTAAAGAAAAAATGGTGTTCGCCAAAAGGCATGTGGGAGGCTCCCCAAACATATGGAAGAAGGTACTCTGGACAGATGAGACTAACATTGAGCTTTTTTGGCCATCAAGGAAAATGCTGTCTGGCGCAAACCCAACACCTCTCATCACCCCGAGAATACCATCCCCACAGTGAAGCATGGTGGTGGCAGCAGCATGCTGTGGGGATGTTTTTCATAGGCAGGGACTGGGAAGCTGGTCAGAATTTAAGGAATGATGGGATGGTGCTAAATGCAGAGAAATTCTTGAGGGAAACCTGTTTCAGTCTTCCAGAGATTTGAGACTGGGACGGAGGTTCACCTTCCAGCAGGACAATGACCCTAAGCATGCTGCTAAAGCAACACTCAACTGGAATAAGGGGAAACATTTAAATGTCTTGGAATGGCCTAGTCAAAGCCTAGACCTCAATCCTATTGAGAATCTGTGGTATGACTTAAAGATTGCTGTACACCAGCGGAACCCATCCAACTTGAAGGAGATGGAGCAGTTTTGCCTTAAAGAATGGGCAAAAATTCCAGTGGCTAGATGTGCCAAGCTTATAGAGGCATACCCCAAGAGACTTGCAGCTGTAATTGCTGCAAAAGGTGGCTCTACAAAGTATATTGAATTTGGGGTGGTGAATAGTTATACACACTCAAGTTTTCTGTTTTTTTGTCTTACTTCTTGTTTGTTTCACTATAAAACATATTTTGCATCGTCAAGGTGGTAGGCATGTTGTGTAAATCAAATGATACAATTCTAGGTTGTAAAGGCAACAAAATAAGAAAAATGCCAAGGGGGGTGAATACATTCGCAAGCCACTGTACAACATATAATGCAGTGCCTTGTGAAAGTCTACACACCCCTTGCACGGCCTTCACAGTTTGCTGCCTTAAAGCCAAAAATATATATTTTTTACCTACAGATCTACAAAACCTACTCCATTCTATTTAATCAAATAAATAGTGAAGATGTGTTGATTGCATATGTCTTCACATGCAAGATTTAATGACACTGAATTAGATTCCACCAGCTTTGTACAACACTTTGCACAACATACTGTACATCCATTGTTTCTGTCTCAGATTTTCAAGCAAATTTAAGTCATGACTGAGACTGGACTAGTCAGATTATAAGGTGTCTAATTGTCCACCTGAAAAATATAAACTCTATCCCAGGGTTAAGTTTACAGAAGACTGAGGCGGCTTTTCGTTAATGACGGATTTGGGTCAAATCCAAACCCTCTGTATTGGCAAGTATTGTGGTGGCAGTATCATGTTATGGGTATGCTTGTCATTGTCAGGGATTGGGGAGTTTTTTTTAGGATCAAAATAAATATGAAAGCAGCATTCTGAAAACCCTTGGATATTTTTCTTTTTCTGGGGGGCAATTACACACATTTGAATACCAAAGCCACACCAGAATGACTAAAGAGGTGTTGAGTGTTCCAGAGTAGTCCAGTCTCAGTCCTGACTTAAATTGACTTGAAATACCGAGACAAGGTTTGAATATATCTGTCCATCAATGATTCCCAACCAAATTAACTGAGCTTGAACAATTTTCACAAAAATAAGGTATAAATGTTGCCCTAAGAGTTGGTTGAATCTTATTAAAAATGATTAAAAACTGTAATGGCTGCCAAGAGAGCTTCCACCAAGTATTTTTTGTCATTTTAAAAATTATTATTCTTATTATTTTTGTAATGTTTCTTTCACTTTTAAAATGTGGAGTAGGTTGTGTAGATCGGTAGGGGATAAAACTAATGTAATCCCTTTTTCGATTTTATTTTAGGGCAGCAAAATGTGAAAAATGTGCAAAGGTTGTGTAGACTTTCACTAGACTCTGTATATGGACCTCTACAGGTCCAGACTGGTACCTGATACGGGTGGAGCTGACGGTGACTGATGTGAATGACAATGTTCCGGAATGGACCATGGTTCCCTCCCCCTACCTGGCAGTGGTATCTCCCAACGCCCTGGCCGGGTCACTGGTCTACAAGCTCCACGCCCAGGACGGAGACGAGGGCAACAACGGGGAGGTGGAATACTTCCTGTCTGATGGTAGGTGCTTCCTGTCCAGGGATTGAGTACTATTTCATTGAGTACACTGGCAGCGTTGTAATAGAAAGAGAAAAAAACATGATTTTATATGGTTTTAGTCAGTTTTATACATGTTTTATACTTCTCGTCTTTCCTCTCATTAAGATAAGCATGTGTCTTATCTTATGTCATATGTTGTGTACAGGAAGTTCGGCAGAATGAAATTGCCAGTGGGTGGGATTACATGTGTGAGTCTGTGCGTCAATGGCTCTAATATTAGATTCCATCTGCACTTTCTTTTCAAAGCATTTTAAAAGGTTCATTATTGCTGCGCAGCTGTCTTATTAAATAGAGTAAAATCACCTTGACTCATTAAATCAATCAATCCCTCTAATATTGAACATGCTGGACGTTCTGTTCCACGAATGAATGACAGGAAAAGACATTTGTTGTGGCCTGGCTGGTCTAGCGGTAATAGTGCAGCATCCCTACACATGTCAGCATAGGTTGGCTTACTGCCCTTTAACACCACATCTCGCAATTTGTTCCCCACTGTCATCCTATCTCTCTTTATCTAGTCAGAAAACACCTTCAAATATATATTTCGAAAAATAAACTCCTCTGTTGTCTCCTAACTGCAGGTGGTGACGGGCGTTTCGAGGTGGACAGAAAGAGTGGTCATGTCCGTACTACGGGGCTGCCACTTCAGAGGGACAAAGAGTACCTGTTGACAGTGGTGGCTGCTGACCGGCTGGGTAGCCGTAGTCCCCCGGTGGTAGTGTCAGTCATCGCAGGAGCCAGAGCGCCACAGTTCTCCAACGCATCCTTTACTATTTCACTACCTGAGAACACACCAGAGAGACAGCCGTGAGTACCGCACGCACACACACACACACACACACACACACACACACACACACACACACACACACACACACACACACACACACACACACACACACACACACAAACACACACACACACACACACACACACACACACACACACACACACACACACACACACACACACACACACACACACACACACACACACACACATATGCAAAGTCACACATACACCCATGCAAAGCAGAGGAGGCTGGTGGGAGGGGCTATAGGGGGACAGGCTCATTCTAATGGCTGGGATGGAATAAATGAATTAAGGAGTTTCCATATAGTTGACACCACTTCGTTAATTCCATTCCAGCCATTAGAATGAGCCTGTTCTCCTATAGCTCCTCCCACCAGCCTCCTCTGAGTCTCACACACGCAAAGTACACGCACACTTCTGCGCACACTCACGGACGCATGCACACATCCATGTATGCACACACACAAACACACACATTGTCACGGATCCCTCCAGAACTTTCTTCAGGCACACCTGTCCCCTATTCCCACTGATTAGTATTTGTATATATGTGCCCTTTGGTTTCCCTTGGGCTGTCCGTTATTGTTACAATGTCCGTTGGTGCGTGTGAGTAGCTGTGCTGTGTGTTTTGGGCTTTCGTGCCCTTGTGGAATGCGCAGATGACTACGGGTCTCGTCCCGTATGATAATCATTGTACACTTGTGTTATTTAATCGAGTGTCACTGGTGTGCGTACTGGTAGCGAAATCAGGTGCAGGAGAGCAGAGAGTTGTGAACATCTGTGAACAGTTGTGAACCTTATTGAGGCAGGAGCAAACAGCAGACGGACGCAACTGTGTCAAAACAGACGGACGCAAAAGTGCAAAGCGCGAAAACAGTCACAAAAGCTATAGTTACAAAGTAAACATACTTCGTGAAAATTAACACCGAACATGGAAAACCAGCCTGGCGCGTCACATAAAACACGTAACACAAAACAATTCCACACAATACCATGGGGGGAACAGAGGAATATATATACACAATGTGATTAGGGAATGTAAACCAGGTGTGCGGTGAACAAGACAAAACAAATGGAACAATGAAAAATGGAGCGACGATGGCTTGAAGGCTGGTGACGTCGACCTCCAAATGCCGCCCGAACAAGGAGATGAGCCGATTTCGGTGGAAGTCGAGGCATCGAGGAACTCCTCGCTCTTTTGTTTGGGCTTCAACCCTGTGTTTTGTTACGTGTTTGTTTGTTCTTCTTCCCCGTGCCTTTACACGGCACGCCGTAATTTGTGCTGAAACAAAACCCCTATTACGTATTCCTGCGCGTGTCTCCCGAATCTTTGTTACCAGCGTGACTCACATGTACACACATGCATAGTCTCTCTCACACACACACACAGACAAGCACGCTCACGCACACACACTTACACACTTTTACACACTTTTACACACTTTTACACACACACACACACACACACACACACACACACACACACACACACACACACACACAAATACACACACAGACACACAAACACACAAACAAATAATTTCACACATGCACACAAACATGGACAGTCACGCACATAATGTAAAACCAGAAGTTATGAAGGTCATAGTTTAAAAAAACACGTTGTCATGAAAATAATTTGCTAGTATTCACAAATAATTTGAATACATAAATATAGTACAGATTGCCAATGATATGCACACATTATCACACTTTAACAGTGCACATGCACACACAAACTCAGTCATTTTCATACAATAACCATTATGCACTCAGCCACAAGTTCACATAAGTCAGACATACATAGTTATTCAATATATATGACCAACGATTGTTTGTCACACAGACACACACACACACACACACACACACACACACACACACACACACACACACACACACACACACACACACACACACACACACACACACACACTATATTAAAGCCTGGGCCGGTTACTGTAAAGGATTTGATCTTTGGCCTCCTGCCTCCTGTATTCTCTCCTATCACTTCTCTATTTTGATTGACACGAACTTACATCACTCACCCATCAGTTGAAAGAGTAACATCTGTGGTGATTGTTCCTGCTGAGCGCCTGAGGGAACTCAAAAACCTTTAACATAACTCCATTGCTGTTGTGGTACACATTACACAAACCAGAAAACATTAGTCCTTCTCTACATTTCCCCTCTCTCTGTCTCATCACTGAACTGAATAGCCTTGCTAGATGTGTTCATCATCCTCTCTCTCTTTCTTTCTCTCTCTCTCACTCTCTTTCTCTCTTCCTCATTCTCTCTCTTACTTTCTCTCACATTCTTTCTCTCTCCCTCTTTCACTCACACACTCTCTCTGTCTCTTTCTCTCTGTCTGTCTCTCCCCCTCTGACTCTCCCTCTCACCCCCTCTCTCCCCCTCTCTCTCTCTCCCCCTCCCCCTCCCCCTGACTCTGAAAATAAATTTGATTTGATTTGATTTGACTCTCCCTCTCTCCATCTCTCTCTCTCTCACTCCCTCACTCTCCCCCTCTCTCTCTCTCCCTCCCCCCTCTCTCTCTCTCTCTCTCTCTCTCTCTCTCTCTCCCTCTCCCTCTGACTCTCTCTCTTTCTCTCCCGCCCTCTCCCTCTGACTCTCCCTCTCCTCTCTCTCTCCCTCTCCCTCTCCCTCTCCCTCTGACTCTCCCTCTCTCCCCCCCTCTCTCTCTCTCTCTCTCTCCCTCTCCCTCTCCCTCTGACTCTCCCCCTCTCTCTCTCTTCCTCATTCTCTCTTTTTTTCCCTCTGACTCTCCCTCTCCCCCCTCTCTCTCTCTCTCTCCCTCTCCCTCCTCACTCTGACTCTCCCTCCCTCCCCCTCTCTCTCTCTCCCGCCCTCTCCCTCTGACTCCCCCTCTCTCTCTCTCTCTCTCTCTCTCTCTCTCTCTCTCCCTCTGACTCCCCCCTCTCTCTCTATCTCTCTCCCTCTGACTCTCCCGCCCCCCCTCTTTCTCTCTCTTCCTCTGACTCTTCCTCTCCCCCCTCTCTCTCTATCTCTCTCTCTCTCTCCTTCTCCCTCTGACTCTCCCGCCCCCTCTCTCTCTCTCTCTTCCTCTGACTCTTCCCCCCCTCTCTCTCTGTTTTGTCAGTACATGATTTGTTTATTTCCAATGTATGTAGTTCTGTCCTTGAGCTGTTCTTGTCTATGAATGTTCTATATTATGTTGTGTTGTGTGTGGACCCCAGGAAGAGTAGCTGCTGCATGAGCATAAGCTAATGGAGATCCTAATTAATAAATAAATAATTCCCTTTCCTGCCTTGCCCTGCTCTTCGGCAGCTTCCTGGCAACTCCAGCCGTGTCCTTCCAGAAGCAGCCAATCAGCTACAGCCTGCTCATCAATCCCAGCAGTCTGTTCAGCATGCAGGCGGACACGGGGGAGATCACTCTGACCAGGACCATAGACTTTGAGATGGACCAGCACAGCTTCCTGCTCATGGTCAGGGCCAGCGAGGACCAGGACAGTCTGAGCAGTGCTGCTGAGGTGGGTCCATATAAAAGAGAGACAAGATCTGTTACAATGTGGCCGTATGAGTCCAGGCCGGCCTTGGAACCTCTCTGTTTCTCACTCTCTCACACACACACACACACACACACACACACACACACACACACACACACACACACACACACACACACACACACACACACACACACACACACACACACACACACACACACACACACACACACACACACACACACACACACACACACACACACTGAATGTAAAGCCTCGCACAAGGTTCATTCTGGTCGGGAATATCAATTACTAGAGCTGTGAAGATGCTTGGACAGAGAGAACACATGGGCAACAGCTACATGAACAAAAGGAGCGGGAACATGTATGATGTTGGGTGGTCTGGTTTGTTGTCCCAGCCTTCACTGCTAATTCAACATGGTTGGGGGACCTGGGGGAGAGACTAGAGAATGGCTTCCAGTGTTTCTCTTCTGTGGTGCCCTGCCTCCGTTAACGTCAGCAGAAAGGCAGACATCTTCACTGCTCAGCCATCCACTGGTTTTTCCTGTCCTCAGGCACAACAGTAGAGCAGAGAGCCAAACAACATGTGGGAACAAATAGGAGGGGGAGAGAGAAAAGACTGGCAGCTGCTCCTAAAATCTGTCCAATCCTGTGAGCTTTATGTCCAGAGAGAGTCCTCAGTGACTGCCTAGAGTGGTTAATGAGGGACTGATGGAGGGAGGGAGGGAGAGAGGGATGGAGGGAGGCTGGAGGGAGGGAGGGATAGAGGGAGAGAGAGGGAGGGAGAGAGTGAGAGAGCAAGAGAGAGCAAGCAAGAGAGACAGACAGGGAGGGGGTGGGAGGGGGTGGGACAGAGAGAGAGAGGGAGGGAGGGAGAGAGTGAGAGAGCAAGAGAGAGCAAGCAAGAGAGACAGACAGACAGACAGACAGACAGACAGACAGACAGACAGACAGACAGACAGACAAAGAGAGAAAGGAAGAGAGAAGGAGGCTAGAAGGAGGGGAGAGAGGGAGGGAGATTCTGAAGGGAGAGAGGGAGAGGCAGAGGCTGGATGGAGGGGAAGGGTGGAGGGAAAGAGGGATACAGAGAGGCAGGAGGGAGGTGAAGGAACGAGGGAGAGAGATGCCCATGCTCCTGTCCTGCCCTGTCTAACCCTTGCTGGCCTGCCCATGCTCCTGTCCTGCCCTGTCTAACCCTTGCTGGCCTGCCCATGCTCCTGTCCTGCCCTGTCTAACCCTTGCTGGCCTGCCCATGCTCCTGTCCTGCCCTGTCTAACCCTTGCTGGCCTGCCCATGCTCCTGTCCTGCCCTGTCTAACCCTTGCTGGCCTGCCCATGCTCCTGTCCTGCCCTGTCTAACCCTTGCTGGCCTGCCCATGCTCCTGTCCTGCCCTGTCTAACCCTTGCTGGCCTGCCCATGCTCCTGTCCTGCCCTGTCTAACCCTTGCTGGCCTGCCCATGCTCCTGTCCTGCCCTGTCTAACCCTTGCTGGCCTGCCCATGCTCCTGTCCTGCCCTGTCTAACCCTTGATGGCCTGCCCATGCTCCTGTCCTGCCCTGTCTAACCCTTGCTGGCCTGCCCATGCTCCTGTCCTGCCCTGTCTAACCCTTGCTGGCCTGCCCATGCTCCTGTCCTGCCCTGTCTAACCCTTGCTGGCCTGCCCATGCTCCTGTCCTGCCCTGTCTAACCCTTGCTGGCCTGCCCATGCCACAGGGCACAGCTGTGAACTCTCATTACATACCTTCACAAAATGTAAATGCAAAAGTCAACGAGTCAAAGCTGCCTGCAAAGAGACTGAGTTGTGAAAAGGCCCTGAACTTGGAATCTGCTTTGTTAATTTGCAGGCAGATTCCAGGCGTTTCTCCTACTGCAGTGAATACTTTGTAGCACCATTAGTTACCTAACCAGCCAGTGACCTGCCAAGCCCCTCCACAACACGCCGCAGGGTCCTCGGCCTTACCAGAGCTGACTGGCTCTCACATCAGATTCAGCCCTCTGTTTCATCACCACACTGCCCAGCACAGCGCTCTCTCTCCTCTTCCCTCTCTCTCCTCTTCCCTCTCTCTCCTCTTCCCTCTCTCTCCTCACTTGCCATGGCTCGCATCTCCTCAGGGAGCTGCATGGGCAGAGCTCAAATTACTGTGCTTCTTCTAACAGAGCAGTTGTATGCTTTGGCACAGTAGTCGTGGTGTGTGTTAAAGGGGGTCATCTGATGTTCTCTCCAGTTCTTGATGTTTTGTTCTTCTGAGAGCGTTCTGACTCTGATAAGCGGAAGAACACTCTGAGTGTTCTCCTCCTTAGCTGCCGGCTCTGGACTGGTAGAGAACAGCTGTTAATGCGGGCAGGGAAGCTCTCCTTACCCCCCTAATGAATAGTAGAGCAGAGCCATACACTGTCTTTCATGTCAGTGGTTCTCTCCTGGTAGTCACAGGAGGAAGTTAAGACTGCATTGTGTCTCACGGCTGGTATTGATTATGAGACCCTCTCACTGGATCGACAGTCGCCACGCTACAGGTCTCCGTCTGCTGGCTAGCTGGGTTATTAATTGGCCTGGGTAAGCAATCCTAGCCTCTATGTAAATCTGTGAGGTTTGTGTCCCTCCGAGCCAGGATAGGGATGTGACTGCTGCTCACGGCAGATAGCGAGGAACAGGCGCTTACGAACGCACACCTTTGAGCACATGGCTAAGCGCTGACTGCACGGGTGTAATGAGGGATTGAAAGGTGTGGATTTAGAGGATTATGTTCATTTTGTGTGATTTTCTTTCTCTCTCTCTTCTCTCTCTCTCTCTCTCTCTCTCTCTCTCTCTCTCTCTCTATGACTGGTGTATCAGTGTGAATTACAGTGAGGAGGACGCTGTAATCCCCTGTTACCTCACTGTTCCTCTTTCAGAGGAGAAGAGGAGGAGGAGGAGGAGGAGGAGGAGGAGGGGTGGAACGGGGAAGAAACTGCGGCAGCAGAGCATCTCTTCTCTTTTTCTTCTTTTTCTGACCCTTTTCTTCTCTTGGGGGATTGCTGTAGAGTTTGGCTCTGACTGTTAGTAGTGAAAGGGCAATCTACTGAAAGCAGCTTTTCCTCTTCTGCGATAAATATCAGGGATGATTACTGGCTCTCTCCCCAGACTGGCCACAATCAGACACTTTCAGAAGCCCAGATATGAATGACTCTTGCTCCCTGGCACACCCAGAGCTTAACCTTTCTGCCCTGCAATGTATTATACTTTAGCTTGAACTGTACCATACTCACATTTTACTCTGTGTCTCTAGCTCACTTTCTTCTCAGTTTAAATAGATAGTATTAGCTGAGCTGCTAACAGCAGCTCATAGATAGACAGTTAATTAGGTTTAGCAACTAATCTATCGAAGGCCTAAAGATAACTATCAAATTACCTGGAGGAGGAGAATCATTTACTCCCACGCTCTCTCTCTCTCTCTCTCTCTCTCTCTCTCTCTCTCTCTCTCTCTCTCTCTCTCTCTCTCTCTCTCTCTCTCTCTCTCATTGAAACAGGTACGTGTGATCATCACAGATGAAAATGACTGCGTTCCTGAGTTCCTGCAGTCCATTTACAGCAAAGACAGTGTGCCGGAGACTGTAACCACAGCAACCTCTCTGTTACAAGGTGAGTGCACATACACTCCATACACTCTCTCTCACGGTGTAGCTCTTACAGAACCCTACACCCCCTCCGTCCTCCCTCCATCCCCCCTCTTGCTCTATTGGTCATCTCATGTCCAGGGACAACGGACAGTTCTGTTCCTAGGAGAAGACCGGACGAAGCTTCACATATTCTCTGCAGTGTAGTCACAAAATTCAGTATTATTCTCCAGTGCAATGTTCACCATGCTGGTTGGGTGAGGCGAGGATAGGATAGGTGTACACTTATTTGTGATTTTTATAGTACCAGAGGTGTCCTCTTGCTGATGAACAGCCTTTTTTTGTCTGACACCACTGTGAGACTGCGGGGAGGCAGGTGTGTTTGGTTAAGGAGCCCCAGCAGGTGTGGTGTGCCTGCTATGCTCAACAGGTGCGTAGGGACTGACCTACCGGCAGATGTGTTAGGCTGTAATTATCACCGTGATTCTGAACATAACAGGACTTCGCCGCAGAACGGAGCGCATCTCGAGCGAACGACAGACTTTTCAGCAGCCGTGAGAACAACATATCTGGGTCACATCTATGGGGACATGGAAGCTTTCAATGACATTTTTATTTGTATTTTTTATTCCCTGTATGTTGGTCCGACGGTTTAAGGTGAAGAAGCCGAGATTAGGCTCTTGTTCCTGGGATTAGTGGGGTCCCGAACAGGAGGCTGTGATTGTGTCACAGAGAGAGAGAGACTTTACACTGGACATCATCTGGCTCCATTTGTTTTAGGGCTTTGCCCAGGCCACAGCAACAAGCCCTGGGATTGGCTGAAGTGGATCTGAACGATTAGATATACATGGATTTAGGCGTTCAGGGTGGTTTTAAAATAGATGTAGCAACATGGTAAACAGCATCACACAACATGATTTGTGAATCTATGTCTCCGACAGCTCTGTGATGTGGTGAGGGCTGAGGAACCAGGCCATAGGAGGCAGTTTCATCAGATACTCCATTCGGCCAAAGACTTCACTCCCTGTAGATCTGGGGCTCAGGCCAAGAAGGGATGTTGTCTTGTACTGTCAGTTAGCCCAACAATCCTTTAGAGCCTAACTGGCTCAGTATTGATGGATATTCAAATGACTCTCATTGCTAAGTCAGGAAGTGCATACTGAGGAAACGAAATATTGACTTTGATGTGTGAAGTCTTCCACAGTATATGGATATGTGTCAACGATAATGCCCATATTTGGCAGTGTTATTGGTGACATTTAAATCCACCAAACGAGGTTCCCTTGGACCAGTGGGGGCTGCTGAACGGTCATAATAACGGCCGGAACGGAGCAAATGGAATGGCGTCAAGCACCTAGCAACCGTGTGTTTGATGTATTTGATACCATTCCAGTAGTTCCACTTCAGCCATTACCATGAGTCCGTCCTCCCCAATTAAGGTGCCACCAACTTCCTGTATCTTGGATGCTGTTGGTGTACATGATACAGAGAGTATACTGAATGCAATCTAAGGAGAATAGCAGAATGCAGGAGTTTAAGGTGAAAAGGACGATTTAGCGGAAGAAATGCTGATCCCAGTCCCAGTCCCATCACTCTGACCATATTCCTACTCCAGTAAGTTTTCCACACAAAAGAGACATTTGGGAAAAGGCTTGATGAGACACAGAAATGTGTGAACATGCATGAAAAAACAGCCGTAATTAAGTCTAGCATCTAAGACTAGTGTCACATGTTGGACATATCTGACCTTACAGACATGTCTCCTTATCCAACCTCCCCTCTCTACCCTGTCTCTCCCTCACTCTACCCTGTCTCTCCCTCACTCTAGTGTCTGCCAGTGACTGTGACTCTGACCTGAACGCCGAGTTGTCCTACTACACTCTGAGCCCAGACTTCAGCATCTCTCCCCACGGCACCATTTTCCCCGCAGGGCAGCTGGACTATGAGAGGCCCAACCACCTGTATGAGTTTGTGGTGATGGCTGTGGACAAGGGAGATGTGCCCCGGACAGGTACAGCCACTGTACGCATCCGCATGGCCAATGTCAACGACGAGGTCCCCGAGTTCTCCCAGCATGTGTGAGTACAGTACTGCTTCTCCTCTTCATCACTATTACCATCATAAGTTAGAGTGTGGTTATTACAATCATCGTGATGGCCATCACTATCATCATCATCATCAACATCTAAGCAGGGCGCCTATTTCATTATTTGTATTATTCATGTATCTCATGTATTCACCTTCTCCACTCATAATTTTTCTGCATTCACCATTTTCCTTCCACCCTGCCTGCTCTTCTTGTTGTTAACCCTCACCCTTGCCTATTTGTCAGCCTAGGCCATGCCATTTCACTTTCCTCTGCTCTGCACAGCTGCCTCCTCCCACAATCCAGTGCAGCTGCAGTTTCCCAGAATTTCACATGGCTGCCAATTCCCCAAATCCCTTACAGCTGCTGCTGGTCTACAACCTCAACAGCTTCAAAACACAACTCAACAGAAAAGAAACACAAACTGGGATTTCAACATCTCTAGCTGTCCTGTTCCTCTTGGGCATGTTTCCTGCCCTGTATTAGCTCATCCACACATCCCTTTATTTAAATGCCGCATTACCCTGCTGTTCCGGGCCGATCTGTAGTGATGCGTTGAGCTGTTGTTTTTTCCCTCTGGCGTTGCTCTGGCCTGTGGCTCGTTTAATTGGACAATTTTCTGGCAGCTAGCTCTGCAAATTGGTGAGGCAGGTTCAATCAGCCATGCCTTTAGTTTGTTGTGGAGAGAATAACGCCAACACCAGGGCAGTGTGTGTGTGTGTGTGTGTGTGTGTGTGTGTGTGTGTGTGTGTGTGTGTGTGTGTGTGTGTGTGTGTGTGTGTGTGTGTGTGTGTGTGTGTGTGTGTGTGCGTGCGTACGTGCATGCATGCTGAAGTACAGGTTTGTTTTTCAGAGAGAGATGGACAGGTAAGGAAAGAGTTGAGAGAGAGATGGAGTGAGGGAGTCAGACAGAGTGAGAGAGTAGAGGGATAGAGAGATGTAGAGGGAGAACCAACTGCCCACCAGGGATGTCTGCTTGAATCATTCTGATGAACAGTGGCAGGGACCCAGTGTGTGGGTGTGGCTGGATACGAATTGCAGATATGGATGCACTACAGTATGTAGAGGAGTTAGCTTTTAGTTGTTGGGTTAATGCTACGGTGTGGGTAGGTGAATGGGGTTATGTGTGCTGTGATGGGAGGCTATGTGTGTGTCTAAGTGTGTGTTATGATGCTATCGCTGTGTGTATCTGTTGGGGGGGGGTTTGTGGGAAGAATTGATTTCCTGTCAGCAGGAGCAGCCCCAGTTTCCCCTCATGATGTCCATTCTACAGAGATCTTCAGTGAATTGTCATTGTTACTCTACAATGCGGAAAACCAAACAGATATTCTCTAATGTGTAACACAGTGAAACAGGGCAGGGTGTCTGGAATTAATTGAGTAACTTGGTGATGGCCGTCAGACTGTTATTTCTATTGGGCTCAATTGGATCAGCCAATTTCATTTGCCACTCGGTTCGAGTGCCCTTTGCTATTCGTCGCTATCAGATGAAAACCTCATCTTCAAAACAGAAACCTTTCAGGGGAAAAAAAAGCTATATATGTACCTAGTAACGAACATACAATAAAACCTCGAACGATATTTTGTATACATTTTCGTGGGCATAGACTCATGAAATGTCCAGAGAATATTGAGGGGAGCTACTGCTTTCAATACATGTACAAATATATATATTTTCCTATTAACGAACATACAATAAAACTTTAGACGATATTTTGTATACATTTTCGTGGGCATAGACTCATGAAATGTCCAGCGAATATTGAGGGGAGTTATTGCTTTCAATACATGTAAAAAAAAATATATCTATTTTTAAAAAAGGCAGAAAAGGAGTTCCGAGGTTTTCATTCGACAGTGACTTGTTGCTGGTGAAATCGACAAAGTGAGTCTCGTCACTCAGCTCGGTGTACACTAAGTAGATCATTACAGGGATTGTTTGCCTGCCGACAGTAACCTGAGTGATGAGTGAATTGGATAGGCAGAGAGATATTTATACATGTATTCACAGAACCCTGGCAATCTGTTGACATTATAGAAGACGGAGAGATGCTAACGAGCACAAACAACAAGCCAGTCTCGGTCTCGGGCCGGCGCTGTGTGTTTTGTCAGTCGTTAATATGTAATAGATGTGTTGGGTAAATTGGCTAATTATATTGTGGCTGATGTCAGTCATTGTGGAGGGAAATGGGGTTAAGGGTGACAGAGCGTCTGTGTGCCTTGTGTGGTAGAGGCGGGCTGGCTGGTTGGCCGACGGGCGGGAGGATGTTGGCAGACTCTGATGGAGCAGTAGCTGGAGCTTGTGTTGAAATTAGATTGATGGGGTAGATAATGAGAGGGAGAGTGGGCACTGTGAGGTGAATACACAACCACTGTCTGTCTGCCTGGGCAGGCGCCTGCCACGTTCACCGTTCACCCACTGCCTCTCCCACAAAATGGCCGCCCCGACTGGGAGTTGTTAGTCAGTCCTGTGTCAGAACCCCGTCACCTGGGGTCCATGGCGACGGGTGAGAGAGGAACAGCAGCCTGAGTCTGTGACGGACACCCTTTGTACGGCTGAGGCAGGTGATGGAGAGGAGCTGTGGCGTGGTGGACCCTCTCTTTATTCTTTAGAGAAAATGGAGCCTGTGAAAATAAGGCCTTTGAGAGATGTGCGTGTGTGCGTGTGTGTGTGTGTGTGTGTGTGTGTGTGTGTGTGTGTGTGTGTGTGTGTGTGTGTGTGTGTGTACGAGGGTGTCATCTCGTCATGGGAAACGATCATTTGAGGCTGGTGACAGATTAAAGGTTCCGGTGTCAGTTGTGCCGTGGCGGTGGGTGTTGGAGCAGGCGGGTGACATGGGGAGGGGTGAAGGGGTTGAGGGGGTCATCTCCAATCGGGGACATAAATCACAAGCGTGAAATGCCTGTCAGCTCCTCTCTGCTACCCATCAATCAGTTGTGTGGAAAAGGACCTGTTGAAGAGTACAACCACTCCCATCTCCCTTGATCTTCACTCACTATCTCTCTGTCACTCTCTGGACCTCTACCCATCTTACTCTGCTTCCTTCTCATAATCATTCTCTCCCTTTTTCTCCTCCCTCTCCCAAACCTCTCTCCATTTGTCAACTGTTTGACATGATCACTGTTTTTTCATTTAGAGAAGTATCATTGTAGTTGATACAATTTTTAGAAGACTTTGTCATCTTCGTTTGTTCTGCATAAGTTATCAAGATTGTCGCTCCATACAGTCTTGCCTGCGTGCCTATTGAAAGACAACTTGACAGGGCGCTAATCAAGTGAATGACAGGGCCCTAATCAATTCAAATCAAATGAATGAAACTGGAACATTGGTTTCCATGGAAATAGAAAGTGCATAATGCTCTTGGGTAAACAATATACTGGGAATATGACACATCGCTCAGTATGACACATGAAAGGTTTGCAACATTTCTGCCCTAAAAAAAGGTTATTTTGATTGGATAATATACAGTAGATCATCCTTGTAGAGAAATTCTGTGAAGCTTCCATCCACTGGCACAGGCAGAAAGGAACACAAAGGACATGCTGTGAATGCCTTTTCTCTCTCCTCTCCACCCAGCCAAATCACTCATTTTCTACTGACTGAGGAGTGGAGGAGGGGTTAGCAGACAGAAAGACAAGACCGAGAGACTACAGACAGACATACGACAGACAGACAAGACAAGACAGACGGACGCTGGCTCGGTAGAAGAGTCCGTCTCTGCCAGTCTGTCAGAGTGAGTCGCTCCTCTGTCTTGTCTCTGCGTCCACTCGCTCTGAGCTGAGTGGAGCGTGGGTGGAATGATGAGCGACAACATACTGTGCCCACATTGAGGCCCTGTTCGTCTCTCCCCTGTTAGACGCACTCACATCCACGGGAACATTTCAATTGAGATGGAGCGAGAGGGTGATGGTGAAAGAGGCAGCTGGGAAGACCGTGGTGCTTATATCTCTGTGTGAATGTGTTTGTTTTTGCATCACAGTGACTGTTGCATTGAAATAAACTACAGTTCTTGCTGCATGTACCGTCTTACAGCAGAACAAGAGTGATTCTGAGAATGAGGGATGAGTGGGAGTCTGTGGGAGTGGGAGAATGGCTGTCTGTGTACCTTTATGCGTGTTCCTGTGTAGTTTTTTTTTTAACGCCTGGAAATGTTCTCAGGGTGAAACCCAGATGCAGACACGGGAGGCAGATGGTTTGAGTCTTTGACATTTATTACATCCAAAAGGGATAGGCAAGAGAATGGTTGTGGACAGGCAAAAACCGGGAGGACTAGTAAAAGAGAATCGAAAAGGCAGGAGCTCGGAAAAAAACACGCTGGTTGACTTGAAACATGACGAGCTGGCACAGAGAGACAGGAAACGCAGGGATATATACACCAGGGATAACAAGCGACACCTGGAGGGGGGTGGAGACAATAACAAGGACAGGTGAAACTGATCAGGCTGTGACAGTTCTTTACAATACAGGCCTGCTAGATTTGAAGGCCACAAACTGTACATTACAGTCACTTTACTGTAGGTCTAAATTGAATCACATTTACACAACAGCAGTAATGGACTATATTCTGTACTGTCATTGCTATCGGGAGCTTCTATCACATAGCCAGTCCTGGAGCCTGCTCTAGGGTTCCCAGTCTAGGGGTCCCAGGCCAAGCGTTAGCCAATGGAATAGACTGAGAACAGACATAATTGCCCTCCATCGTGCACAATCCCGATTTCCTATGGCTCTGTGTCTTCATTGTCATTTTGTGGATTGTAATATACACCATGTGCATAATCAGTGGCCTTGAGTGTCAGCCCTGAAACTGCAAGGTTTGGGGGTCATACCAAATACACAAGAAAATGAGACCTGATGCCTCTCTTCTTGGCACTCAGCAGTCAGAAGATGGGTTGTGGGTAAGGCCTTATGACAGACTAGCGTCCTGTTTAGGGAGTGTGGTTGTACGTCAAGCTGCCTCACGCTAGAGAAACATGAGATAGGCTGCTGCCCCTATTGGCTGTTCTGGCTCGGACAAGGCTTACTTACTTTTAACTGTTTTAATGTATATGCATGATAGGAGTCCTCTAGCTTGACAATGCGTGCGTCTCTGTTAGGATGCACATGGTTTGAGCTTCTTGTTGAGGTGACATGTACTGCATGTACCTGATGTGTAACTTGCATTAAGGCGCTTACAGGTGAGCCGTGATAAACAGAAGTTGAACCACGTTGTTGTCAGCTGGCGTGTTATCATTAAAACATTGTTTGATTGGTTGACGAGATGAACGATGCTCATTGGTCAACCGTGCATAGTGGCCGCTGAAGACTTCAGAAAATTCATCTTTTGGCGCCTCGGCCGCCGCATGCAAAACTGCTTGTGTTTTGCCGACCGAGCACCCGACTCCAATTGAAGTCTATGAGACCTTCGACACTTACCGCGGCCTGTCTGTGAGCGTCTTTATGAGTGAATCTCCCAGGGGGAATGAACGTGGCTGGCAGGGTGAGATCAAGGTGTTCATGCATTATTTGTGTATTTTCTATATTTGGCATATGTTCTATATAAACTCAACAAAAAAAGAGGCGGCGCTTTTTCAGGACCCTGTCTTTCATAGATAATTGGTAAAAATCCAAATAACTTCACAGATCTTCATTGTAAAGGGTTTAAATGCTTGTTCAATGAACCATAGATGATTTATGAACATGCACCTGTGGATCGGTTGTTGAGACACTAACAGCTTACCGACGGTAGGCAATTATGGTCACAGTTATGAAAACTTAGGACACTAAAGAGGCTTTTCCACTGACTCTGAAAAACACCAAAAGAAAGATGCCCAGTGTCCTTGCTCATCTGCATGAACGTGCCTTAGGCATGCTGCAAGGAGGCATGAGGACTGCAGATGTGGCCAGGGCAATAAATTGCCATGTCTGTACTGTGAGATGCCTAAGACAGCGCTACAGGGAGACAGGACGGATAGCTGATCGTCCTTGCAGTAGCAGACCACGTGTAACAACACCTGCACAGGATCGGTGCATCCGAACATCACACCTGTGGGAAAGGTACAGGATGGCAACAACAACTGCCCGAGTTACACCAGGAATGCACAATCCCTCCATTAGTGCTCAAACTGTCCGCAATAGCCTGAGAGAGGCTGGACTGAGGGCTTGTAGGCCTGTTGCAAGGCAGGTCCTCACCAGACATCACTGACAACAACGGCGCCTGTGGGCACAAACCCACCGGCACTGGACCAGACAGGACTGGCAAAAAGTGCTCTTCACTGACGAGTCGCGGTTTTGTCTCACCAGGGGTGATGATCGGATTCGCGTTTATCGTCGAAGGAATGAGCGTTACTCCGAGGCCTGTACTCTGGAGCGGGATCGATTTGGAGTTGGCGGGTCCGTCATGTTAGTCACATGTCTGTGGAACTTGTTCAGTTTATGTCTCAGTTGTTGAATCTTGTTATGTTCATACAAATATTTACACATGTTAAGTTTGCTGAAAATAGATGCAGTTGACAGTGAGAGAACGTTTCTTTTTTTGCTGAGTTTAGGTAGATCTACAGTATACAGTAGGGGTTTATTTGTGTGTGTTTGTATCAAATCAAATCAAATCAAATATATTTATATAGCCCTTCGTACATCAGCTGATATCTCAAAGTGCTTTACAGAAACCCAACCTAAAACTCCAAACAGCAAACAATGCAGGTGTTGAAGCACGTTGGCTAGGAAACACTCCCTAGAAAGGCCAAAACCTAGGAAGAAACCTGGAGAGGAACCAGGCTATGAGGGGTGGCCAGTCCTCTTCTGGCTGTGCCAGGTGGAGATTATAACAGAACATGGCCAAGATGTTCAAATGTTCATAAATAATAGGTCTGGAACAGGTAGCACGTCCGGTAAACAGGTCAGGATTCCATAGCCGCAGGCAGAACAGTTGAAACTGGAGCAGCAGCACAGCCAGGTGGACTGGGGACAGCAAGGAGTCATCATGCCAGGTAGTCTTGAGGCATGGTCCTAGGGCTCAGGTCCTCTGAGAGAGAGAAAGAAAGAGCGAAAGAGAGAATTAGAGAGAGCATACTTAAATTCACACAGGACACCAGATAGGACAGGAGAAGTACTCCAGATATAAAAAACTGATCCTAGCCCCCCGACACATAAACTACTGCAGCATAAATACTGGAGGCTGAGACAGGAGGGGTCAGGAGACACTGTGGCCCCATCTGATGATACCCCTGGACAGTGCCAAACAGGAAGGATATAACCCCACCCACTTTGCCAAAGCACAGCCCCCACACCACTAGAGGGATATCTTCAACCACCAACTTACCATCCTGAGACAAGGCCGAGTATAGCCCACAAAGATCTCCGCCATGACACAACCCAAGTGGGGCGCCAACCCAGACAGGAAGATCACATCAGTGACTCAATCCACTCAAGTGACGCACCCCTCCTAGGGATGGCATGAAAGAGCACCAGTAAGCCAGTGACTCAGTCCATGTAATAGGGTTAAAGGCAGAGAATCCCAGTGGAAAGAGGGGAACCGGCCAGGCAGAGACAGCAAGAGCGGTTTGTTGCTCCAGAGCCTTTCCGTTCACCTTCACACTCCAGGGCCAGATGACACTCAATCATATGACCCACTGAAGAGATGAGTCTTCAGTAAAGACTTAAAGGTTGCGACCGAGTTTGTGTCTCTCACATGGGTAGGCAGGCCATTCCATTAAAATGGAGCTCTATAGAAGAAAGCCCTGCCTCCAGCTGTTTGCTTAGAAATTCTAGGGACATTTAGGAGGCCTGGGTCTTGTGACCGTAGCATACGTGTAGGTATGTATGGCAGGACCTAATCAGAGAGATAGGTAGGAACAAGCCCATGTAATGCATTGTAGGTTAGCAGCAAAACCTTGAAATCAGCCCTTGCCTTGACAGGAAGCCAGTGTAGGGAGGCTAGCACTGGAGTAATATGATACATTTTTTTGGTTCTAGTCAGGATTCTAGCAGCCGTATTTAGCACTAACTGAAGTTTATTTAGTGCTTTATCCGGGTAGCCGGAAAGTAGAGCATTGCAGTAGTCTAACCTAGAAGTAACAAAAGTATGGATTAATTTTTCTGCATCATTTTTGGACAGAAAGTTTCTGATTTTTGCAATGTTAGGTAGATGGAAAAAAGCTGTCCTTGAAACAATCTTGATATGTTTGTCAAAAGAGTAACGCCGAGGTCCTTCACAGTTTTATTTGGGACGATTGTACAACCATTAAGATTAATTGTCAGATTCAACAGAAGATCTCTTTGTTTCTTGGGACCTAGAACAAGCATCTCTGTTTTGTCCGAGTTTAAAAGTAGAAAGTTTGCAGCCATCCACTTCCTTATGTCTGAAAAACAGGCTTCTAGCGAGGGCAATTTTGGGGCTTCACCATGTTTCATTGAAATGTACAGCTGTGTGTCATCCGCATAGCAGTGAAAGTTAACATTATATTTTCGAATGACATCCCCAAGAGGTAAAAATATATAGTGAAGACAATAGTGGTCATAAAACGGAACCTTGAGGAACACCGAAATTTACAGTTGATTTGTCAGAGGACAAACCACTCACAGAGACAAACTGATATCTTTCCGACAGATAATATCTAAACCAGGCCAGAACTTTTCCGTTAAGACCAATTTGGGTTTCCAATCTCTCCAAAAGAATATGGTGATCGATGGTATCAAAAGCAGCACTAAGGTCTAAGAGCACGAGGACAGATGCAGAGCCTCGGTCTGATGCCATTAAAAGGTAATTTACCACCTTCACAAGTGCAGTCTCAGTGCTATGATGGGGTCTAAAACCAGACTGAAGCATTTTGTATGCATTGTTTGTCTTCACGAAGGCAACATTTCTGAGAGGAATGGAAGATTCGATATAGGCCGATAGTTTTTTTATATTTTCTGGGTCAAGGTTTGGCTTTTTCAAGAGAGGCTTTATTACTGCCACTTTTAGTGAGTTTGGTCCACATCCGGTTGATAGAGAGCCGTTTATTATGTCCAATATAGAATGGCCAAGCACAGGAAGCAGCTCTTTCAGTAGTTTAGTTGGAATAGGGTCCAGTATGCAGCTTGAAGGTTTAGAGGCCATGATTATTTTCATGATTGTGTCAAGAGATACAGTGCCTTGCGAAAGTATTCGGCCCCTTTGAACTTTGCGACCTTTTGCCACATTTCAGGCTTCAAACAAAGATATAAAACTGTATTTTTTGTGAAGAATCAACAACAAGTGGGACACAATCATGAAGTGGAACGACAAATTGGGCGTGCAAAATTATTCAGCCCCTTTACCTTCAGTGCAGCAAACTCTCTCCAGAAGTTCAGTGAGGATCTCTGAATGATCCAATGTTGACCTAAATGACTAATGATGATAAATACAATCCACCTGTGTGTAATCAAGTCTCCGTATAAATGCACCTGCACTGTGATAGTCTCAGAGGTCCGTTAAAAGCGCAGAGAGCATCATGAAGAACAAGGAACACACCAGGCAGGTCCGAGATACTGTTGTGAAGATGTTTAAAGCCGGATTTGGATACAAAAAGATTTCACAAGCTTTAAACATCCCAAGGAGCACTGTGCAAGCGATAATATTGAAATGGAAGGAGGATCAGACCACTGCAAATCTACCAAGACCTGGCCGTCCCTCTAAACTTTCAGCTCATACAAGGAGAAGACTGATCAGAGATGCAGCCAAGAGGCCCATGATCACTCTGGATGAACTGCAGAGATCTACAGCTGAGGTGGGAGACTCTGTCCACAGGACAACAATCAGTCGTATATTGCACAAATCTAGCCTTTATGGAAGAGTGGCAAGAAGAAAGCCATTTCTTAAAGATATCCATAAAAAGTGTCGTCTAAAGTTTGCCACAAGCCACCTGGGAGACACACCAAACATGTGGAAGAAGGTGCTTTGGTCAGATGAAACCAAAATTGAACTTTTGGCAACAATGCAAAACGTTATGTTTGGCGTAAAAGCAACACAGCTCATCACCCTGAACACACCATCCCCACTGTCAAACATGGTGGTGGCAGCATCATGGTTTGGGCCTGCTTTTCTTCAGCAGGGACAGGGAAGATGGTTAAAATTGATGGGAAGATGGATGGAGCCAAATACAGGACCATTCTGGAAGAAAACCTGATGGAGTCTGCAAAAGACCTGAGACTGGGACGGAGATTTGTGTTTCATCAAGACAATGATCCAAAACATAAAGCAAAATCTACAATGGAATGGTTCAAAAATAAACAGATCCAGGTGTTAGAATGGCCAAGTCAAAGTCCAGACCTGAATCCAATCGAGAATCTGTGGAAAGAACTGAAAACTGCTGCTCACAAATGCCCTCCATCCAACCTCACTGAGCTCGAGCTGTTTTGCAAGGAGGAATGGGAAAAAATTTCAGTTTCTCGATGTGCAAAACTGATATAGACATACCCCAAGTGACTTACAGCTGTAATCGCAGCAAAAGGTGGCGCTACAAAGTATTAACTTAAGGGGGCTGAATAATTTTGCACGCCCAATTTTTCAGATTTTGATTTGTTAAAAAAGTTTGAAATATCCAATAAATGTCATTCCACTTCATGATTGTGTCCCACTTGTTGATTCTTCACAAAAAAATACAGTTTTATCTTTATGTTTGAAGCCTGAAATGTGGCAAAAGGTCGCAAAGTTCAAGGGGGCCGAATACTTTCGCAAGGCACTGTATAGTACTAAATCACTTGAGTGTCTCTCTTGATCCTAGATCCTGGCAGAGTTGTGCAGACTCAGGACAACTGAGCTTTGAAGGAATACGCAGATTTAAAGAGGAGTCCGTAATTTGCTTTCTAATAATCATGATCTTTTCCTCAAAGAAGTTCATGAATTTATTACTGCTAAAGTATGTTTGTAGAAATGTTGTATGTTTGTATGACATGCTGGGCTTGGTTGCTTCTCTCCTGTGTTCCTCACAACTCTGTCATCCAATTCACTAGTTCTTTCACACTCCATCCCAACCACTTAGTGTTGTCTCCCCACTGTCACAGGCTGCCAACAGCTGTTTACCGACTGATGTCTCCATTGAATTAGGAATTAGAACTCAAATTGTCTCCACCTAGGCCCACCATATCAGACACTCAACCAACTCTGTTTTTGCCCTCCCAAAACAGCTTCATTATACATTCATAAATCTGTGATTAAAATATGACAAGGCCGGGTGTGTTATTCACCCATTTTCACTCTCACACTCTGCATTGTCGCTGGGGAGACGCGAGGAGAGGTGTTGATTTTGGGATGTCTCTCTTTCTGTCAACAGCTACCGGACCTTTGTCTCAGAGGACGCTGGGCCTAACACACTGGTTGCCACGGTGCTTGCCAAGGACCCCGACGGTGATGGAATCACCTACAAAATCACAATGGGCAACGACGAAGGCAACTTTGTTATCGACAGCCAGAAAGGTGAGACATAATTGTTTACACCCCTCCCGTCCTCTTCATCAGTGAGTCCTGCTGCTCTCCCTCTTCCCCATCCCTTCTTGTAGATATTTCACTAGATGGGTGAAATGAATTGTTGTGCGATCCGCTTTGGCTGCGGTTTACTTTTAGTGCAGCTGATTTTGTCATTACAAATGTCATCAAAGGTTTGCTCCAATGTCCCGCGTTTAGCCCACCAAGGAAGCAATTTGAAATCGAAAATGTGTTAAAGGCCTAAACTAATTTCATAGCCCTCCCCACCTTGGGTAAATTGCACCATTGAATCTGCATATCACATTAAAGGGTAATAAGATTACTTTGACAAATTCAATTACTCTGGAACTTCAAGGTGCAATTTCCTTTGTTCATTTCCACTGATAGTAACTGTCAGCCGAAAGGGGAGATTTCTCAACCATATAAATAAATAAAAGAAATAAAAGCCATATAACCCTGATTGGTACAAAACAAATAACCTGCTATTCATCCATGTCAATTCAATTGCTTTAAAAGTCTGTAGAACTGGTCTTCTAAAATGACTTGTTCTCACACATTTGGATGGCATTTTGTTTCTGCATTTTGTTTCTCCTCCAGCATGAATATTGAATGAATAACTGTTATACATGTAAAAATGTTATCATGCACATCCATGGAGCCCCTGTGATAGGATTCAACCTCCTTACTGTTCACAGTCATGTAACTGTCAGACCAGCCCGACTGAAAATCAGTGTATACATCCTGCTGCTACTGTATGACCATTTTACACGCTTTTATTGGACCCTATTATCTCTTACACTCACCTATGGAGCTGCCTGGGCTCACTGGAGGGGTTTAACCCTTGCATTACTCACATTATTAAACTGATGATTTGCTTAAAAAGCCCCGATTTCAAACAATTTCTCATAGCTTCTTATTTGGTTGAAATCCTTCACGGTTCATACCCATATATAGTTGAAGTCGGAAGTTTACATACACTTAGGTTGGAGTCATTAAAACTCGTTTTACAACCACTCCACACATTTCTTGTTAACAAACTATAGTTTTGGCAAGTCGGTTAGGACATCTACTTAGTGCATGACTCAAGTTATTTTTCAAATAATTGTTTACAGACTGATTAGTTCACTTATAATTTACTGATTCACAATTCCAGTGAGTCAGAAGTTTACATACACTAAGTTGACTGTGCCTTTAAACAGCTTGGAAAATGCCAGAAAATGATGTCATGGCTTTAGAAGCCTTTGATTGGCTAATTGACGTCACTTGAGTCAATTGGAGGTGTACCTGCGGATGTATTTCAAGGCCAACCGTCAAACTCAGTGCCTCGTTGCTTGACATCATGGGAAAATCAAAAGAAATCAGCCAAGACTTCAGAAAAAAAAGTGTAGACCTTCACAAGTCTGGTACATCCTTGGGAGCAATTTCCAAATGCCTGAACGTACCACGTTCATCTGTACAAACAATAGTACGCAAGTATAAACACCATAGGACCACGCAGCCGTCATACCGCTCAGGAAGGAGACGTGTTCTGTTTCCTAGAGATGAAAGTACTTTGGTGCGAAAAGTGCAAATCAATCCCAGAACAACATCAAAGGTCCTTGTGAAGATGCTGGAGGAAACAGGTACAAAAGTATCTATATCCACTGTAAAACGAGTCCTATATCGACATAAACTGAAGGGCCGCTCAGCAAGGAAGAAACCACTGCTCCAGAACCACCATAAAAAAGCCAGACTACGGTTTGCAACTGCACATGGGGACAAAGATCGTACTTTTTGGAGAAATGTCCTCTGGTCTGATGAAACAAAAATAGAACTGTTTGGCCATAATAACCATCATTATGTTTGGAGGAAAAAGGGGGAGGCTTGCAAGCTGAAGAACACCATCCCAACCGTGAAGCACAGGGGTGGCAGCATCATGTTGTGGGGGTGGTTTGCTGCTGGAAGGTCTGGTGCACTTCACAAAATAGATGACATCATAAGGAAATAAAATGATGTGGATATATTGAAGCAACATCTCAAGACATCAGTCAGGAAGTTAAAGCTTGGTCACAAATGGACAATGACCCCAAGCATACTTCCAAAGTTGACAACAAACTCAAGGTACTGGAGTGGCCTTCACAAAGCCCTGACCTCAATCCCATAGAAAAAGTGTGGGCAGAGCTGAAAACGCGTGTGCGAGCAAAGAGGCCTACAAACCTGACTTAGTTACACCAGCTCTGTCAGGAGGAATGGGCCAAAATTCACCCAACTTATTGTGGGAAGCTTGTGGAAGGCTACCCGAAACGTTTGACCCAAGTTAAACAAGTTAAAGGCAATGCTACCAAATACGAATTGAGTGTATGTAAACTCCTGACCTACTGGGAATGTGATGAAAGAAATAAACCTGAAATAAATAATTCTCTCTACTATTATTCTGACCTTTCACATTCTAAAAAATAAAGTAGTGATCCTAACTGACCTCAGACAATTTTTACTAGGATTAAATGTAAGGAATTGTGAAAAACTGAGTTTGAATGGTGTATGTAAACTTCTGACTTCAACTGTACTTTAGCAGTCATTAGTTTAGAGGCGAAAAAAATATTCCACACACACACACACACGCACACACACGCACACACACACACACACACACACACACACACACACACACACACACACACACACACACACACACACACACACACACACACACACACACACACACACACACACACACACACACACACACACACACACACAAGCCCCACCCCCATCTCATCACTCTCTCTCTCTTTTAGAGATCAAAGTATTTATTACTCCATGGATCGTTCATTCATGGGATTTGTTTTCTCAGGGACAGATGGGCTGTGTTAATTTGACTGTAACTCAGCGTAGAATATGTTTCCTGAGATTGAATACCGTTCTTAGGATTCAAACAGCAAAGTCAATAAGATGATCACACTCTTTGTATTAAAGACATAAATACAAAGCCTCCGTTTTCAGCACGGGGGAAGTATTTACCGAGACGACAGGCAAAATGTTTCCTCCAATAAACAGGTAGATCATGTCTACAGCTAATGGGCACGACCCTTCTCCTTTTCCCTTTTTATTGGATCGTTGTTTGTCTGTGAAGAGTCCATATTGAAGAAGTGTTCTAATTCATCTGCAGGCCGATGAAGAAATCCCATTGGTGTAGGGGTAGTAATGGTTCATCATGCTGTCCTCTCTCAGTGTCACTAGTTTAGTGGGAGTTTTTTTTGTCATGCTTGGGATGTGAGGTTTATATAACGTCCCCCATTGCCTCGCCCCATACTGCACCCCTTTCTCCCTAGGGGGCGAATGTAGTCATTCCTACCTCAGTCTCTCTGCCTTTCAGGGCTCCATCCCGCTGTTTTGGGAGCCTAGACGATGATGAGAGTTGGCGTTGAGAGAGGAGCATCGGCTCCCCATCCCTCCCCCTGCCAACCCCCTCCCCTCCATCATACGAAGCGACGTGTGCTCAGTGACCCCTGGAGAAACATCTTCTCCATCTTTGACGAGCAATGATATGTGCTGGCCGGGTCTCATCGACCATGTTTAGCAGATTAAGCAAGGGCTGTGACGCACACTGCTGCATGCCTCGGCCTGCCTGACCCAGCACTGTCACACACTCACACAAACACAAACGCGCGCACACACACACATACTTGGACACACGCGCGCACACACACATGCATGCACATGCGCATACATTCATACATGTATACAAGCACACACACATACACATTCTTTCACACACCTGCATGCGCACAAACATCAATTCTATCCATACAGCCGGGACACATATCTTATCGAATGGAAGGGCACAGAATATGTTTGTTTTTTCTTGGAATGTTATAACTCTGGCTGACCCTTTTTTGGAGCAGTCTTTGAAGTCAAGTCGAGATGGTCATGTCATCTTAACACATTCTCCTCCAGATGGATACTGATGTACGGCAGGCCTCACAGGCAGCTTGTTGATAAATTTGTCACATTCTTCCACAAAGTATTGGTTTGATGTTCCTGAGTGTACACCCAGGTGTGTGCATTCACATACTACACCATGTGGCAGGCCTGTGGAACATAATTCTGAGTGTGTGCAGAGCTCTTCTCTCTCTGGGCTGCTGGGAGTATGTGACATGTCCTCCTGAGGCTACACACTCTCTTTCAACAGGCTCTCTCTTATAGGACCAGCTCCCTGGCCTGTGGTGCAGCTAGTCTCTCTCTTATAGGACCACCTCCCTGGCCTGTGGTGCAGCTAGTCTCTCTCTTATAGGACCACCTCCCTGGCCTGTGGTGCAGCTAGTCTGTCTCTTATAGGACCAGCTCCCTGGCCTGTGGTGCAGCTAGTCTGTCTCTTATAGGACCAGCTCCCTGGCCTGTGGTGCAGCTAGTCTCTCTCTTATAGGACCAGCTCCCTGGCCTGTGGTGCAGCTAGTCTGTCTCTTATAGGACCACCTCCCTGGCCTGTGGTGCAGCTAGTCTCTCTCTTGTAGGACCAGCTCCCTAGCCTGTTGTGCAGCTAGTCTCTCTCATATAGGATGAGCCCCCAGGACTGTGGTGCAGCTAGCCTCTCTCTTATAGGACGATCTCCCTTGCCTATGGTACTGCTAGTACATGCCATCTACCCCGATGAAACCAGTCATTCTGACAAGTTCTCCCAGGCAGCCTCCTCCATGGCAGCTAGTGCCCCATACTCCCCACACACACCCTGCCCCTATCCCTGCTCCACGCTGTCATGTCATATTATAATTGATTATACTACTGTGCTACTGTAGCGCTCGCACCACGCCTCATTTCATAGACAGGATGTCTCCTGATTCCCTAATGGCTGGTTGTTGTATGGCCCTCAGCATCTCACCCCTCCTCTCCCATTCCTCTCCTCCTCCTTTCACCTTCCTCTCCCCCTCCTTTCACCCTCCTTTCCCACTCTACTTTCCCTCCTCTCCCCCTCCTTTCACCCTCCTTTCACCCTCCTCTTACCCTCCTCTCCCCCTCCACTTTCCCTCCTCTCCTCTTCATCTCACCCCTCCCCTCTTCTCCCCCTCCTCTCTTCCCCCTCTAAACCTCCTCTCCCCCTCCTCTCAACCTCCTCTCCCACTCCTCTCATCCTCCTCTCCTCCTCATCTCCCCCCCCCGACCTCTTCCCCTCCTGTCTTCCTCCTCTCAACCTCATCCCCCCCCTCTCACCCTCCTCTCAACCTCCTTTCCCCCTCCTCTCATCCTCCTCTCACCCTCCTCTCATCCTCCTCTCCTCCTCATCTCCCTCTCTTCCTCTCATGTCACCGTGTTAGGCAGAGAGAGACGGACTGCGCCGATCTCTAAAGAGAAACACTGTTAGGGTGTAATATGATTCCATCCAACGCAGACCCCGTGAAAGCCAAGGAAATGTATACAGCACCCAGTGCATCTCCAATGGTTGCATCTGTGCCTGTTTGAGTCTTAGAAGATAAGACAGAATGCATTAAGTGTGTCCGCAGCCCACACACACGGTTAGCAACCACCAAAGGCCTGATGAATGCAACATGAAGAAAGAAAACACTCGGAAGAGAGAGAAGGATGGAAATCTGACGCCCACATTAGGGATACAGCCAATAGGAAGTGAAGAAAAAGTCACCAAGGCACTGAGAAAAGGGGGACGGTCACCACGGAGGTGAGAGGAACCTCAGTCACACAGACAACAGACTTACACCGTCCTTTGTTGTTTTATGCATCACCAAAGATGGGATTGACAACCGCCTTTGTTGGATGCAGTCACGCGCTGTCCAAGTGTCAAAGACACTGGGAGAGATGTTGAGGAGGAGAGTGACACGGCTGTTCTACACACCAGATATGTCAGTCACGAACAAAGGATCACAAGCAGACCCTCCAGGGTTGAATTCAGTTAATGCTGTTATATATAGAGTATATGGGAAAACCAAAGGCACAAAGTGTCTAAAGCTGATAGAACAGAACATTCTTGCATTTGCTGCCCTATTTAAATCAGTTAGGAGACCTTGAGAACGCAGAGGTTCACTCATTCATGGTGAGGTCATAACTTGTCTCTGATTGGTTGATGCAGGTCTGATCCGGCTGCGCTCCAGCCCACCTCCCAGACTCCAGGGGGTAGAGTACATCCTGAACGTCACAGCGACCGATGACAACGCCGCTGGTGGCCCCCAGGCCCTCTCGTCCACCGCCCGGGTCATCGTCGGCGTGGACGACGTCAACAACAACAAACCTGTCTTTGGGAAGGTAAGCTTTGTTCTCACTGTCATGGTTTTGACATCTGTTTGGCTCTGAACATACATCTCTTTGCAGCTCATTGTGTTTCCCAGCCTCTGTCTCTCAGCCTTTACTATGGGGGCTTACTGTTAGAGTTAAATAAAGGTGTTGGCGGAGTTCTGACTTCCAGACCTTAGTCTTTCTCTGTCCTTCCAAATCGCTCTTGTTTCTCAGTTTCTCTTATCTGTTTATTGCAGCTCCCCTCCCTCTCTCTCTATCTCCTCTATTTATTGCCTCTCCTTCTCCGTCCTCCAGAGGTGTGATTAGCCGGCCGACCCACTCTATTTCTAGATCAGCTACGGGTTTTTAATGAAGTGTTTGAAAGATATGCCGAATCATCACAGCCCTACCTGTTTTCTGCCGAAGTTTCAATTTTAAATTACATGAGTTTTGCCTTTGAGATATTTGAAGCTAATTGTGCCTCGCACAGTAAAGCTAGCTAACTAGCATTTTATATGTATGCGTGTTTCACATGTTAGGCTGCAAGATGAGCTTCAACCTTTTCTTCAAGTTCCCTCAGGACTCCTTCATGCTTAGTTTTTTTAAATGGTTTTATGTTGTATTTATTTTTGCTAACATGCTCAAACAATAGTTGAACTGATGTGCGGACAAGGGAGAGAAAAAAGGCCAAAGAGAAAGTGTTTCAAGAATAAAACACAGCTGGATCACTTTTCCTGTGTGCTCAGTTTTTTCCTCCTCTGTGCAGGCAGCAAACAGCAGGCAGAGAGAAGAGAGAAAGCGGCGTTTATGTTGTTTTGTGCCCCTGGCCCTCCTGCTCCTGTGAGTTTGGCCGAGGTTCAGGCAGTTCCTGTGGATTTGTGAGCATCAGTGACTCAGGGACTCCTAAGAGACGGGCCCCTCCTGGGCCCTTGGGTTGTCTGTGAGAGTGCCAGGTCCTGAAGCTTCCTAAGAAGGGGGGTACATGCAACTGGATAGGGGGGGGGGGGCACCGTTTGAGATCCACCACAGCCCTCCCATCCCTGACTGGGACTCCCTTAGGGACACCTGACCTCTGAAAATACATTGAATTTGGGCCTGGAAGACTGTGACTGTTGGTTAGAGGAGGAGGTGGCAGAGGAGAGGGAGAGGAGGGTGGAAGATGAGCTCCCTTGTCATTAATTAGATGTCAGAACTAAGCATCAAAGACGAGCTGCTGAATTGATCTGGGATCTTTTTGTCATTTGAAACGCTGTCTCTGTCTGAGGCCAAAATGAGCCATCTGATGATGCCAGAGAGACGGGATTTGGAAGGTTTGACTGTTTTCCCTTCACACACACACCGAGCAAGCGCTCAGATGACGATGAGGAAGGAAGGTGTGTGGGCGTCGGAGCACATCCGAATTATCCAGGCTTACTCCGTATCTCTGTGGATCTGCTTCGATGGAATTGATTCAAGGCCGCTTTAATTATAAAACACAGATGAATCTCTACAGAGCAAAACATAGAGGGATTAATGAGAGACAGTTCCTCCTCAAACCCCTTTCTCCCCCTCTCTCTACTTCTTCCCTTCTAATACTCTATTCCCTTTCTCCTCCTTTTCTATAACTCCTTTCAATGATTCACTCCTATCTCTCTGCCCTCGTTCCACTGTCCTTCTCCCCTTTTCCCTTGTCTTTGACTATTTCATAACTGCCTCCCATCCCTCTGTCTTTCATTCCCTCCACACATGTCCTTAATAAACTGAATTACCTTTTTCTTTAATTTCATCCCCTTCTATGCATCCTAATTTCTATTCCTCTGTCATTTGGTAACTGGCATTCTTGTATTATCCATCCTCTTCTCTTCTCTTCTCTTCCTGTCTCATCTCTTCTCTTCTCTTCCTGTCTCTTCTCTTCTCTTCCCGTCTCTTCTCTTCTCTTCCTGTCTCTTCTCTTCCCTTCTCTTCTCTTCTCTTCCCGTCTCTTCTCTTCTCTTCCCGTCTCTTCTCTTCTCTTCCCGTCTCTTCTCTTCTCTTCCCGTCTCTTCTCTTCCCGTCCCGTCTCTTCTCTTCTCTTCCCGTCTCTTCTCTTCTCTTCTCTTCCCGTCTCTTCTCTTCTCTTCCCGTCTCTTCTCTTCTCTTCCTGTCTCTTCTCTTCCCGTCTCTTCTCTTCTCTTCCCGTCTCTTCTCTTCTCTTCCCGTCTCTTCTCTTCTCATCTCTTCTCTTCTCTTCCC
This sequence comes from Oncorhynchus masou masou, assembly GCF_036934945.1. Lineage (NCBI taxonomy): Eukaryota > Metazoa > Chordata > Actinopteri > Salmoniformes > Salmonidae > Oncorhynchus > Oncorhynchus masou. The sequence continues at coordinate 39,250,040 of NC_088213.1, forward strand.
GTCCCGTCTCTTCTCTTCTCTTCCCGTCTCTTCTCTTCTCTTCCCGTCTCTTCTCTTCTCTTCCCGTCTCTTCTCTTCTCTTCCCGTCTCTTCTCTTCTCTTCCCGTCTCTTCTCTTCCCGTCTCTTCTCTTCTCTTCTCTTCTCTTCCTGTCTCTTCTCTTCTCTTCCCGTCTATTCTCTTCTCTTCCCATCTCTTCTCTTCTCTTCTCTTCCCGTCTCTTCTCTTCTCTTCCCTTCTCTTCTCTTCTCTTCCCGTCTCTTCTCTTCCCGTCTCTTCTCTTCCCGTCTCTTCTCTTCCCTTCTCTTCTCTTCTCTTCTCTTCTCTCTCTCTCTCCCCCCCCCCCACCCTCTCTCTCTCTCTCTCTCTCTCCCTCTCTCTCTCTTTCTCACTCTATCCCACTATCCCTGTCCGTCTCCCCCTTCCCCCTCAGTGCCAGCAGTACCGGGAGCGGACAACGGTGCTGGAGAACCAGTCTGCGGGAACGTTCGTCCTCCAGGTCCACGCCGTGGATGCAGACGAGGGCTCTAATGGGAGAGTCACCTATGGATTCATGCACAAAGACAGCACTGTGCCTGCCTTCAGTATCCACCCAGACACAGGTACCATACAGTCCAACTTCACGGTTTGGTTGTGGACCCTAGCAGCATCCCCACAGTGTTTAGGCCTTGTGTCATCTGGTACTGAAAGGGTTACAAGTCTCTGGATCGCTTTGGAACTACCTTGAAGTATTTAATGAATTCCAAAGTTCAAACTAATTCACTTTAATGACACCCTTTCAAAATGTGCCGGCACTCAAAAGGGGAAGAAAAGACTGCGGTTCAACAAAAAAAATAAAAAATGCACAAGTCCTCGTTTAAAAAGGAATTGCTTTATGAAATGTAACTGTTCAGTCGACGTCAATCATGAGTCTTTTATAGAGGAGAGAAAGGAGTGAAAGGAGAGGGGATTGGCTTTGCGTGAACTGTGAGGAATCCTCGGAATGACTTTGATATGAATTCAAGTGCAATTTACAAAACACCAAACATTTCATCATCAACTTTAATAGCGCGTCAATTACAGTGTACTCACGTCCTTCATTAGTGTATTGATATCTGTAATTACATGGCATTACGCTCGCTAAACATAATACATGAGATTCATTAAGTGGCATAGATGAGCTGACCATGTGTAAACAGCAACCAACACCCTGGCAGTAATAGCGTTTGAGAGAAAATGTTGTGTCCGGTCTGCCTTTGTCCCTTGCCCTAGCAACCACTGTACAACACTGTTCCCTCAGGTGTGATAGTGACGTCCAGGAAGTTTGACCGCGAGCGTCAGCGGGAGTACGCGGTGACGGTGACCGCCACGGACCAGGCAGCAGACCCCCTCATAGGGATCTGTCAACTCAACATCCTCATTCTCGACGAGAACGACAACAGCCCCAAGTTTGAGAACCTACGCTATGAGTGTGAGTGCTGGGGATCACACACACACACGCGCACACGCACACGCACGCACATGCACATAGACATGCAAAAGCACACAAAAATGCACTCACACGCACTCACACACATATGCACATAATCCAGCCCTACTATCGATCCAGTAGTATTTGCAGATCATGTCTACCTGGTTAATGTTTCATTGACAGCACCAGATCCGTGTTCATCTCGCCAAGACATAATTTAATCAGCAGAGCTAAGACTCATAATGCTTTCAGCCAATTGAATATGACGTGTTGTCTTCCCCACAGACTTCCTACGGGAGGACACAATGATTGGCACCAGTTTCCTGCGTGTGGCGGCCCATGACGATGACTACAGCACCAATGCCGCCGTCTCCTACTCCATGTCTAAAGAACAGCCAGAGTACCTGAGGGTGAACCCTCTAACCGGCTGGGTCTACGTCAACCAGCCCATCTCACAGGTCAGGAACCCAACCTTAACCCCTAACCCCTAACACTAAACCTAACAGAACCGTCACCCATCTCAGCTGTACGTTAAGTGGTACTGCCCCAGGTATCTGCTGGTTGAGATGAGACTCATGACAGGGAATAATTCTCACTTCAGCGAGAGTATCGAGGAAGTCCAACTCGATGTTTTAAAAAGTCATTGTAAGCCAGCACAAATCTCACAAGCTAATGTTTGAGAGGTTTTTAGCCATTTTCTTCTTCGCTGGCTAGTCTGTAAATGTCCCTCCTCGGGGGAGAATGTTTTATCACATAGCAGGAAATGGGAAGCCTGGTGTAGCGAGGAGGTGTTAATATGAGTGCTCCCAGGGAAGCTGTTGCTATGACTACAGAGTTCCTCTGTCAGCAGAACACTGTTGGTAGCACTCTGTCAGATGAGACAGTGTCATTTACGCTCACCCGTTACTACCAATGTGCTACCAGTGTCCAGTAGCATGAGCCAAATACAGTACAACCAGCATATGTCCCTGTCCCTCTGACACTCCCTGACACTGTCACCCTGCGTGACAGGCCTCTCACTGTAACCTAATCTACACAATCACAGGGAGGGCTTATGTTTCATGACTTCTCGAGCTGTCCTGCCTCTTCACCCATGTCTAAACTGCTCTTATTTCACGTGTCATGTCACTGCCACGCTGTTGCTATGACTACAGAGGACCTACATCACCCGGGAAATAGTTGCCACGGACGGGGGGAACCGGAGCAGTTCGGTGGAGCTGTCCGTCACCATCACCAACGTGAAGAACCAGCCTCCGCAGTGGGACAGGGACAGCTTTGACGTGGTCATCCCGGAGAATACCGTCAGGGACACCCCCATAGTGGTAAGATGGGGAACCGGGACAAACAGGCTACGTCCCAAATGTTATTCTATTCCCTATGGAGTGCAATCTGGTCAAAAGTAATGCGCCGAGTAGGGAATAGGGTGACATTTGGGATGTAGGGTTACTGTGCGAGTTGTATGTGGAGGAGAAATAGATGAAGTCATGTTTTAACATACGCATGTATGTCCTGGGGGAGGTAGAGGGACTTAGGGGTTATCTTAGGACAGAGTTGAACATGAATGATGATGGAATACAAATTAGGATGGGTATGGCAGATGTAACATGAAACAGGCACTCTGAGGTGCATGGGGTTAGAGAAAGGTGAGTTAAGGGGAGGTTGGGACATGATGACACACATTAGGATAGGTACGTATTACAGAAATGGGGCTGGTAACTTGAGGAGGGTATTTTGAGCTGTGAACCAATGTTTTCCCAGGGCTTCAAAGCAAATAAAAGCATCATGGAGTAGGCTTGTTTGATCGAACATTTAAAGTTGTTCATTATATGGCTCTTACTATACTGTACCTTACAAACACCTCAACGCTCGGTGCCACTAGCTGCCTTTACCATTTCTCTGCAGTAATGCACAGGGATGCGTATTATGATGTGCTCTATGGACACCCAGCTATTATGGTCTACGGCGAAAGACGAAAGTCGATAATTCCCTCAGGGCTCAACCTCCATCCCTACTCTCCCATCCTCCCTCTCTCTGGCACTTGCTGTGTCCTGGGATAGCCCTACATCCTCATGGAAATTTACTCCAGCCAACACCCCCCCCCCCCCCCTCTGCTCCCCCTCTCCCTGCCCATGTCCAGACTCATCCTCCATCGCCTCTATTTTAAGCCAAAACGCTTCATTACTTCTACGAGCCAGGCTCTGGCAATCACGAGTGCTGGATTATTCATAGGCATTTACTTTTATTTTTTAACTAATGCATTGAAAATGAATTTGCTGAATTTCCTCTGGATCTTTTAGAAGTTATTAAGGCTATTAAAAATGCAGATGAATATTTCACTGAGAGTGATCGAGAGAGGGTGAGTGAGGGGAAATGAACAGGGAGAGCGAGAGAGAGCGAGAGTGAAGGTTTCCTTTGGAGTTCTAAGGGATCAGCAAGATACATTTGTACACTTCGGGGAAAATGTAATGGGCCACAGAAGGTTGTAGTTGATCTGTAGAGCTGCTTGTTTTGCAGGCGGCCTTGCCTGAAGCCTAAAGCTGTGAATTGACTGCTATTGTCCTCTGTTTTGACCTTTCTCGGTCTCCTCTCTGAACCCCAGACTATCAAGGCCACCTCTCCGCTGGGGGACCCTAGAGTGACCTATAACCTGGAGGATGGGATGGTGCCGGAGACCAACATGCCTGTACGCTTCTATCTGACCCCTAACCGTGAGGACGGCTCTGCCTCCATCCTGGTGGCTGAGCCCCTGGACTATGAGACCACCAGGAACTTCATACTGAGGGTCCGGGCTCAGAACGTGGCTGCAGTCCCTCTGGCTGCGTTCACTACGGTCCATCTGAACATCACAGGTGAGACAGAGCCGTGCAACCTGCTCATACAAACAACCTAATACTTTCCCTTTTTACTTCCATCCCAGCAGCATCGACTCAACAATGTACACAACCATCTCTCTCTCTCTCTCTCTCTCTCTCTCTCTCTCTCTCTCTCTCTGTCTCTCTTTCTCTCTCTCTGTCTCTCTCTCTCTCTCTGTCTCTCTCTTTCTCTCCCTCTCTGTCTCTCTCTCTCTCTCTCTCTCGCTCTGTCTCTCTCTCTCTCTCTCTCTCTCTCTCTCTCTCTGTCTCTCTCTCTTTCTCTCTCGCTCTTTCTCTCTCTCTCTCTCACTCTCTCTCTCTCTTTCTCTCTCTCGCTCTCTCTCTCTTTCTCTCTCTCTCGCTCTGTCTCTCTCGCTCTGTCTCTCTCTCTCTCTCTCTCTCTCTCGCTCTCTCTCTCCCTCTCTCTCTCTGTCTCTCCCTCTTTCTCTCTCTCTCGCTCTGTCTCTCTTTCTCTCTCTCTTGCTATCTCTCTCTCTGTCTCTCCCTCTCTGTCTCTCTTTCTCTCTCTCTCTCCCTCTGTCTCTCTCGCTCGCTCTGTCTCTCCCTCTCTCTCTCGCTCGCTCTGTCCCTCTCTCTCGCTCGCTCTGTCTCTCCCTCTCTCTCTCGCTCGCTCTGTCTCTCTCTCTCTCTCTCTCTCTCTCTCTCTCTCTCCTCCAGACTCTCTCTCTCCTCCAGACTAACCCCAGAAAGCATGATGTACTGGGCTTTCAACCTTTTTTTATTCAAATCAAGTTGATTTCCAGTCTCCCGATCCGAGCTTAATTCCCAATTACCGCGGCTTCTTACTGAAGTTCAGCCCACCCCTGACCCTCTGTCCCAAAATAGCTTTCATTCCCACCGTAGCCCAGATCCAGGCTCCCTCCTCTTATCCTCCCCCTTCCCTCTAAGCAGACTTCATCTCCCCCTCTATCATTCATGAGAGTTAGTCTTAAACCAGAGAGACATAATTAATCTGGCCAGACCCTCCTCACTCCTTCTCCTCTCCCTGTCTTAATAAGTGAGCCTTCATTCTTCTCCAGAGGATGGAGGGAGACAGAGAGGGTTGGAAAGAGGAGGGGAGGGTTGTAATGGATTTAGGACCCATGTTTAATTCATAGATTAAGACATTTTCTGCAAAAAATACAACATGGAAGTGCATCGTTACTCTGAATGCATCCGAGCCTGGACTAACTATCATGAAATGTCCTCTTCTAAAGAAATTTTTGTTGAAGTTTCTTGTAAAGTTATTGAGATAGTTCTCTATAACAGTTAAGAAAGAGGTAATTGAGTTCAATAGACAAATGACTCTAACAAGCTGTTTGTATCATTTCTCTGTGGAAACGGTTGAACGGTGAAAAGCGTGAGCTCTCCAGTGTCACAAAGAGGTCTTTGAAATTGTTGAATACACCTCCAGGAGTTTGAAGGTCTCCATTAATCTCTGTCAAGAAATGTTTAGCCACAGAGACTACCGGACACAGAATGGAGTCTGCTGCCACCCTGTTTTACAGCCTGCTGCGTGAACGACACTCTATACTCTTTATAAAACCCTTTCACTGAGAAAATACTGAGCCAAATGATGACGGATAATGCTGGTGTTTTTCTCTGCTAGACGTGAACGACAATGTTCCCTTCTTCACTTCCTCCATCTACGAGGCGTCGGTCACAGAGGGGGCGGCGGTGGGGACGTTTGTCACGCAGGTGTCATCCAACGACCTGGACCTGGGACTCAACGGAAAGGTGACGGAACGCTTTGGAATAATGGAAATACAAACAAGCCTCCTATATCAGCATTCCTACGCTGAGACCTTTTGTGGAGACATGTCCTGGTTCTTAGCAATTTCTCAGGAAATCTGGAGTATTTGAGGAACTCCAGGCCGTTGAGCGTTGTTTTTACTTTAAATCCTTGTGAACAACCCACCAGTATGTAACCGGATAAGCTGAAACCACTCAAGTGTAAACCCACAGTAGCAATTCCCCTTTTAATTTCACCTTGGAGTCTTACACTGAAGGTAGAAAATAGTAAAACCCATCCATAGTTCTGTAGGACGGTGATCCTCCACAAGGGTCTGCTTCCTGTAGCCCGGCCATAAAATCTGTACTTCGGTTTGGCTTCCTGAGCTGAGAGCAACACACTGTATAAAACATACAATTTGGCACTTCACACATACTGAAGCTTCCCCCTTTCCTGCAGGTAAATTACCTGGTGGCCTCATGGGTGGAATGTTATTCAGATTTTTCAGAATTGCATAATTAATAAACATTCAATTTTTTTCAACCCCCCCAAAAATCGGGTGTTTCTATGTCAAGCGGTTTTGTTTTATTTCAGTCATCTGTGATGTAATATTGAAATGTAAACTCTATACCTGACATGGTACAGAGGTCTTCTTTTTATAGTTTGGTTTCAAAGTAGATCTGGAGACACACACACACACGTGCACACGCTTGCTCGCACGCACGCAAACAGGAGGTACGCTTGAGTGCACACACACACACACACGCACGCACACACACGCACTCACACACTCACACACTCACACACACACACACACACACACACACACACACACACACACACACACACACACACACACACACACACACACACACACACACACACACACACACACACACGCCACTGTCTACATTTCCTGCTGCTTTTCTGTGTATCTCTTTCTTGATCTCTGTCTTGCTCTCTATGCACACACACACACACACATCCCCACACGCACACCAACAGTACAGGGAGTCTACTCATAATTGAATTCCCAGTACGAGGACGCCATGTCTATCGGCACAGGGGTGCATAAAATGTACTCAGTTCTTTGCAGGCACAGTGTCCTTGGCTGCTTAATTGCTTGCTCTTGTCGAGGCAGGCTGAATCATAGATACCATGCAGGCCCACGTTTAGATAATGAGGATCGTTGATGGGCGTGAATATGAAAATGATTTTTTTTCACCGCTGTCTGTTTTTTTCGACCAATAACTTGACCCCGCCAACCTTTTTATTACGGCATTACATTTAATTCAGCCTTTAATTTGTGCTCTTCCCCTGTACGACCCAATTCATTTTTTGACCCATGCAGTTTCAAGCCTCTCTCTCAATGAATTTCGCTGAATAACTTCCTGAGGCTGTTGAATGTCATTCACAGCTCGTCGACACAGCTTTTGTTCCGTTTGAATATTAAAATTAGGTTCATTCTTCTTTGGTGAATAGACTTTCAGGCTCCTGCTTTAAACCAAATTAGAACGACATAGCTTTGTTTTATTGATATAGAAATAAATTGTCACAGAGGGTCACATGTGTCTGGGCTGAATGAGATCTCTCTGCTCCAGAGTAGTTAATTCAAGTTTGGTTAAATAAGAATGTGTGCACACATCCACCCCAATAGAGAAATAAATGAATCATATGCATGGTGTTATAGGCTATTTTTACAATAACCTATTGTTTGAATAAAACTATTATTCTCTCTCCCGTCTCACTCACCTACCTTTGGTGATCCTTACTCTGCATCTCTGTCTTCCTTGTCTCTCTCACGTCCATCCTTTCTTACTCATCCCTTGTTTATCTCCGACGTCCTTTCCTCTCTTTCCACTCTTACTCCATATCGTTCACCTTCTCCATGCCACTCTCTTTAACCTCATCCTTCATTATCTTCTACCCTGGCCTCTTGCTCTCCCTCTACTTCTCTCTCTCTCTCTCTCTCTCCCTCTCTCCCTGTCTCTCTCTCTCTCTGTCTCTCTCTCTCTCTCTCTCTCTCTCTCCCTGTCTCTCTCTCTCTCTCTCTCTCTCTCTCTCCCTCTCTCTCTCTCTCTCCTCTCTCTCTCTCTCTCTCTCTCTCTCTCTCTGTCCCTCTCTCTCTCTGTCTCTCTCTCTCTCTCTCTCCCTGTCTCTCTCTCTCACTGTCTCTCTCTCTCCCTCTCTCTCTCCCCTGTCTCTCTCTCTCTCTCTCTCTCTCTCTCTCTCTCTGTCTCTCTCTCTATCTCTCTCTCTATATATCTCTCTCTCTCTCTCTCTACCTCTCTCTCTCTCTCTCTCTCTGTCTCTCTCTCTCTCTCTCTCTCTCCCTGTCTCTCTCTGTCTCTCTCTCTCTCTCTCCCTCTCTCCCTGTCTCTCTCTCTCTCTCTCTCTCTCTCTCTCTCTCTGTCTCTCTCTCCCTGTCTCTCTCCCCCTCTCTCTCTCTCTCTCTCTCTCCCTGTCTCTCTCTCTCTCTCTCTCCCTCTCTCTCTCTCTCTCTCTCTCTCTCTCTCTCCCTCTCTCTCTCTCTCTCTCTCTCTCTCTCTCTCTCTCTCTCCCTGTCTCTCTCTCTCTCCCTGTCTCTCTCTCTCTCTCCCCTGTCTCTCTCTCTCTCTCTCTGTCTCTCTCTCTCCCTGTCTCTCTCTCTCTCCCTGTCTCTCTCTCTGTCTCTCTCTCTCTCTCCCCTCTCTCTCTCTCTCTCTCTCCCTGTCTCTCTCTCTCTCCCTGTCTCTCTCTCTGTCTCTGTCACAGATCTCCTACTCCCTGCTAAACGACCGCAGCGGGGACTACCAGTACTTCCGGATTGATCCTGAGCTGGGCTCCATCTACACAGAGACCGTGTTTGACCGTGAGACCAAAGGCTCCTACCTGCTGGAGGTCAAGTCAGTGGACGGCTGGGAGTCAGCACGGCCCGGGAAACATGGACAGCCCAACTCAGGTGAGGCCAGCTCAGATCAGCTCAACAGAGCTGGAGGATGGTGGAGGACGAGAGAGAGAGAGAACAGCAATGCATGCAGTATGCACACAGTAGCACGGCTTATCAAATTGTGACGACTTAGGAATACACTGTGCGCATTGTCTGAATACATTTCAATACATTTGGAAAATGACCCCATTTTCTGGCCAGCTTTGGTACTACAGTAGGAGAGCTGGGGTTTGGATGGCAGTTTGCTTGTCTGCTGCTTGTCTCTTTGGTGGGGAGGGATCCTCTCTCTCTACCAAATATGCGTATCTCTCCCCAGAGGGAACTCTCACCCGCTGATGAACAACCAGACAGGGTCTTAAGGAGAATGTATTTTTCATTCATATTATCATAGATGATTAACAGTTGCTCTCAGAGGTGTCACTACAGACCCTGGTTCGATTCCAGGTTGTATCACAACCGGCCGGCCGTGATTGGGAGTCCCATAGGGCTGTGCACAATTGGCCCAACGTTGTCCGGGTTACTAGGGGTAGGCTGTCATTGTAAATAAGAATTTGTTCTTATCTGACTTGCCTAGTTAAATAAAAAAATATATTTAAAAAATAAAGAGGATTGGAGACTAGGGGCTTCAGAGGGATGGAGACTCCTCCCAGAACACTGCTCTTTTGCTTAGCATGTAGAAGGAGTCTATAGGGCCTTCAACCCTCCATCCCTCACTATCCTTCCATCCCCTCTCCCGCCCAGCAACAGGCACCTACAGCCTGTCTTATACAACATACTGACATGGTGGAATCGTGGGGGGAAAAAAACACATTCAAACATGTAAACACACACACGTTTTCAATCTCTCTCTCCCTCTCACTCGACTAAAGAGTATACTGAATGAAATTGGAGGAGCCCAGGAGTAGGGCTATGTTGTGATCGATGACAGCTGTTCAAAAAAGAAAAGAAAGAAGACTAGACACAAGGATAGAGGAGTATTGAGGAGGGGTCGTAAACACGACCTTGATGCAATAGCAGTGTTTACGGGGAAAGAGCAATCTGTCACAGTGTTGACGCTGCGTACTTGCCACGCTTCTCTGTGTGTGTCTGGAACACAGGAGAGGAGGAGACAAATCAATTGACGATGGCTGCATCTGCCCAACAGATATGTCCTCCTTCTCCTCTCCTCCGTCAGACTCAGAAAGGCGTAAAAAGTTGGAGGTTGTGGCTTGTTTTGCTGCTAGGCTGCATTATCTCTGTGTTAAACTGTGAGCCCTCCTTGCAACCAGCTTACACAATTGATCTTATCTTGAAGAGTGTATTGCAAATTATGTTCCTTTTCATACTCATATCAAAGGGAGCATATTATATTGGGATGGACCCCACTCCCTCCTCCCCTCAAGGGTCTCTTTTCACATCTGCCTACGGAAAAGAAAGAATCAGACGGCGAGAGAGAGGGAGAGATGTGAGGAATAACAGAGGGTGAAGATAGGAGGATGGAGGGAGAAATAGAGGGATAAAGAAGAGCGAGGGAAAGAGGGGGGGGGTATGTTCAAGTTGACAGAATAAGAGCGGGACTGGCGTTTAATCTCTCACTCTGTGCTCTCTCTCTCCTTCCTTCAGACACGGCGTACGTGAGAGTTTTCATCAGCGATGTGAACGACAACAAGCCTGTCTTTGCTCAGACGGTGTATGAAGTCGACGTGGATGAGGATGCAGACGTGGGCTTTGCCATCCTCACTGTCAGTGCTAATGACGAGGATGAAGGTAAGTGGTGGAGAGGGAGGAAATACTTCCCTGTCATTCTCACTCTTCCGGGGCTCAGTGAACGTGTAAGAGGTTACGAGGGCTCTCCATCTATCCTCAGGTCATGACCCTGAAAAAAACAGTACGGTTGAGATGCCCTAGTTGTCATCAAGGCAAAGGGTGGCTACTTTGAACAATCTCAAATATAAAATAGATTTTGATTTGTTTCACACTTTTTTGCTTACTATATGATTCCATATGTGTTATTTAAAAGTTGTTATGTCTTCACTATTATTCTGCAATGTAGAAAATAGTAAAAAATAAAGAAAAACCCTGGAATGAGTACAGTAGGTGTGTCCAAACATCGATTTCATGTTGTAGATTGTTGGTGTGTCATATAACGTGTCAAGGTACTGCAGTGTATACAGAATATAAATCAGCTTTTCTTTTCATACAAACTGCATAAGTCTCCATACGGCTTCCCCAATAGCTCAGAAAGGACATCCTTAACATCCCAACTCCCAGACCAGGGACTGCACACACACAGCACACAGCAACTCTACTCTCTCTCTACTGCAGCAAGCCCTATAATAACTCTCCTCCTATGGGCACCATCCATACCCCTCTCCCATCCATCTCAACCCTATACTAACACACTGCCATTTATTCACCTGACACACCCTCATTCAGCCGGCTCTAGCTCACACGGACCGCTACAATAAATCCATTGTGAAGCATATCATCTCCTTCGGTGCTGCGCCAGCTAGCTAGCACGGTGAGGGCTCTTTATCAGTCCGCTGTGGGAATAGGAGAGGAGGGGAGAAGGGGGGCGTAGCTTCATATTATCAGACATTTATCATGTCGGAGCGCGTAGGCCTGTGGAGCGGCAACCACCTCTCTGTGATGAATGGGCTCGGCCGCGCCGCCAGCTCCATCTCCGCAATCTCAACACACAGTGCCTCGCGTGAGGGGACAGTCTCCGGGCCACTTTGGGTAATAAAGCACACACACGGGGCCAGCTATGCTGATGGGCCGACACCCCAAGCGGATTATCACTACTGAGGGAGCCAGGGAACTAGGAACACAGAGAAAGAGAGAGAACAGAGTGGGAGAGAAAGAGACAGACAGTGAGGTCTTTTTCCTTTACTGTGCTGATAAGAGTTCCTGGAAGTGGAATCAGATTGTTTCTTTTTGTTCTCCTCCTGTCAGCATAACAGCTTATAGGGGAAGTGGGACGTTTTTTTTTAACACGTACAAGTGGGAATAGGATTTCTTGTGTTTGTTTTTTCATTTAGTTTGTTTACACTGCGTTGCTCGCTCTGTGCATGCATGGTCTCCACTGGGATTTGAACTCAGCACTTTGAAGGGGGAAGGAAGCTCAAATGAAAACATATCTATTCACAGGTCATTCTAATGTTTCATTAGCACTGTTACTAACACAACAAAATACTCAGGATTAGGGATTACTGCTCTGCTCTGTTCTGGCGTCCTCACTTTCATGTTGCAAATAACCTATGAATATCTTTTCTTTGGAGATTCCTCCATTCTCCCTCTCGTGAGTTGTAATGTATTGAATCTGACTGTGACTCCATTGAGTCTCCTCTCAATTATTGGATTCTATATATAACTCCTGATCAGCTAATAGACCCCATTACAATTGCTTTGTGATGCATAAAAATGTAGAAACTTCCTGAAATGTCCAGCAGAACTGTTACCTGGATTCAGTCAGAACTCATTGGAAAACTAAAACTTTGATTTCTGAACAATGTTAGCTATATATGTTAAATGATATGTATGTCATGCGCATGGTGTCCATATTCTGTTTACTACACACGTCTTAGTTACCACATCGTTCTGTTTAGGCGCCAATGCTAAGCTGCGCTACCAGATCACGTCTGGCAACACTGGCGGGGTTTTTGACGTGGAACCAGAGGTGGGCACCATCTTCATCGCCCAGCCTCTGGACTACGAGCGGAACAAGGGCTACAAGCTGCTGGTGCTGGCGTCGGACGGGAAGTGGGAGGACTATGCAGATGTGATGGTCAACGTGGTCAACAAGAACGACGAGGCGCCAGTGTTCACGGTCAACGAGTACTACGGTTCTGTGACTGAAGAGCTGGATGGATCGCCTGTGTTCGTGCTTCAGGTATGTGTGAAACGCTCCTTGAGTCACGCAGATCATCTTCACTTGTCACGTTATTGTGGCAACAGATACAAGTGATCTATTAAGTCATCACACGTATTAGCAGAAAATGAGGGAGAATCGTACAATATCAAGGATCAGACTTCTGAAATCTCGTGAGAGTATTTTGCTGCCAACTCAACCGTGTTATGCAACTCTGTCAACGTGAAAGACTGACATTTTCTCTTTCTGTTATCATTTGAACGCTTTTCCCTCAGTATCTCAAGAGCTTAAAATTATAAGGCTCTATCTGCATTTTTGTCGAAAATGAGTTACTTGCATAGCGTTGCTTTGTCAAATATTCTGTGCCCACTGCATACCCTAATTCAAGTTCAAAAGAATACAAGATACCAATCATTCCAACCAATTATCTCAGAATCATCTTTTTGCAGATGGAACCTTATAATTCCAAGGTCACACAATTCTGTCATTCAAAATGTGAGTCATTGTGCACCAGGAGGTTACAGACACTCTATTTCCCAAGCCTTTATGTACTCAGACTGAATTGCATGAGATGACATCATGCTATTTCATAAGGTTCTTCAGACGGGACATCTGGTACTAGCTTTAGACCATCAGCCGTTTCCCCTCACCACTCATTGGTTTCATTTCACCTACAGTACCTGACGCTCTGCAATTCTCATGATAGATTTAAATTCTTGTGGTAGATGTTGCTCTGCCTGGGGATTGATTTGGGGCTGAGGTCAGGAGAGTGAAAGTTGTGCACGTAGCCGATAAACTAGAGTTGATCACTGTGCAGAGCAGGTAGGTGTGAAGTTAACACTTCAACCAACCTGATGGATGACACCAAGTCAGCAAGCTTCAATAATTAAACAGTGCTGAACTCCATAAAAGAAGTTTGCAGGCTGCAGATTAAAAAAGCTTCACAAGCACATTCCCTTTGATGTTGTAGGTAACTGCTACTGACCCAGATAAGGATGCTGACCAGGAGGCCCTGCGGTACTCCCTCCATGGCCAGGGAGCCGAGAGCGAGTTCATTATTGATGAGGTGACGGGGAAGATCTATGCTCAGAGGACTCTGAACCGGGAGGAGCGGGCCGTGTGGAGGTTTGTGGTCCTTGCCACAGATGAGGGCGGCGAGGGTCTGACCGGATTCACTGACATCATCATCAACGTCTGGGACATCAACGACAACGCGCCCATCTTCACCTGCGCCCCCGATTGTCATGGCAACGTGCCGGAGAACTCTGCCCCCGGCACCTCTGTCATGGAGATGACGGCCACCGACCTGGATGACTCGGCCGTGGGCCAGAACGCTGTGCTGTCCTACAGGATTGTGGGTAATACGGGTACAGGTGGCGGCGGCTCTGACATGTTCAGCATTAACCCGTCCACGGGCACCATCTCGGTGGCAATGAGTGGCCTGGACCGGGAGCAGGCAGAGACCTACCTGCTGATGGTGGAGGCCAGGGACGGGGGTGGCATGATGGGCACGGGTACCGCCACCATCAGGGTGACAGATGTGAATGACCACGCACCCAGGTTCACCAAGCGATCCTGCCTCGCCAGGGTTCCTGAAAGCAGTGAGCCCAACGCGGTGGTGCTGGAGCTGTCTGCTGAGGACTGGGACACAGGCGAGAACGCCCAGCTCACATTCAGTGTGGTGGCAGGAGACCCAGAGCAGAAGTTTTCCATGGTGAGCCAACGGCAGGAGCAGCGTGGCACCTTGAGGCTGAAGAAGAGGCTGGACTACGAGAGGCCCAGTGAGCAGCGCTTCAACCTCACCCTGAAGGTCGAAGATCTGGACTTCTCCAGCTTTATCCACTGTGTCGTAGAGGTAGAGGACTGTAACGACCACGCACCCATCTTCATCGCGCTCTCCCAGCCGCCAGCGCCCCTGCCTGAGGACGTGCCCGTGGGCAGCAGCGTGGCCAGGCTGACAGCCAGCGACTCTGACTCGGGCCAAAACAAGGAGATCACCTACAAAATCCTCCAGGAGTCAGACCCTCTGGGCCAGTTCTCTGTAGACCAGTCTGGTCTAGTCACTGTGACCAGCGCTCTGGACAGAGAGACAGCAGCGCAACACAACCTGGTCGTCCTGGCTTCTGACCACGGCTCTCCGGCCTTGACAGGCAGCACCACCATTCAGCTGGCCCTGCTGGACGTCAACGACAACGGGCCGGAGTTTGAGGCAACGTACGCTCCAGTGGTGTGGGAGAACGTCTCTGGTCCCCAGCTGGTCAGACTCAACCAGACTTCCACACTGCTGCGGGCCGTAGACCGAGACTCACCAGAGAACGGATCTCCATTCTACTTCAGCCTTCCCTTAGAGCTACACCACAGCAACGACTTCTACCTGCAGGATAACGGAAACGGCACGGCCACCATCACAGCCCTGAGGGCCTTCGACCGTGAGAGGCAGAAAGAGTTCCTCCTACAGATCATCATGAGTGACAGCGGCCATCCACCCAAGACGGTCACCAACACTCTGACCATCACCATAGGAGATGAGAATGACCATGCTCACCAGGCGGGAGAGAAGGAGATTTTTGTCAACAGTCACAGAGGTGAGATCACTGCCATCATCAATACACTATAGCGCATGTATTCATGCATAACACAGCACCGAGAGAACAAATTCACAAAGCAATATATGAATGAGGAGCAAATCATTTGACCCTCAGTCTGACCTTTTCCAGGGCTTGAAGGTTTTGCTTCAACTGGGAGTTTATGGAAAGAAAGCCTGTCTCTTTTGTTGTTTTGGCGCCTTTGTACAGTAAGAGCTGCTATAGGTGCGAGCAATTGGGTATAGCTGATTCTCTTTTCTACTCTTCAGGGTTGACTATCCTGGTTTATACCTCTCCTTTCACAAAATGAGTCAATACATGTTGTTCCCCATTGTTGAAGTGCAGTGGAGAGTTGCTGGTAATATGTGTTGACTAGTTTCTTTCAGACACATTCTCTTGTTGCCTTGCAATGACCATGACGGCGTTTCTCTAGCTAGCTGTTTTCAGAACACTTTAATATCCATGAGAACAGTGCTCTTTTTGACTATGCCTCTTCGTGACACACACACACACAGAGAGAGACACACACCCTTGAGAAAATCTATGTTCTTTGCCGACAGGGAGGATGCCGACCACTGTCCTGGGGAAGGTCTACGCCCCGGATCCTGATGATTGGGACAACAAGACCTATACCTTTGAGGGACATGTGCCCAAGTAAGACATCTCTAGCTCTCTTCATCTGTATTTCTCTCTCTTTCCCTCCCTCCCGTCGCCCTCTCTCAATGCGCCATAAACCTTGAGAGTGATGTCTCTCCCGACAGCCTCTCTGTCATTGATGTTGTGGACCTGCACCTGAGACGAAGGAGCGAGACGAGCAGAGCAGAGGAACCCTGAGCGACAGGGCGTTTTTGAGACGTTTGCCTTGAGATCTCTGTGAAGGCTCAGCAGCTACAGCAGTGTTCGGAACATATCATACCATTTGACACCTTCGACGGCCTCACATCCAGAAGCATGACGACTACCACTGCTATAGCCCTGCACTCACATAAAGAAACTAAGATTGACTGTAGCTTTTTCCCCCCAGAGAATCTGTTCTTTCAACACACATATCTGCAGTATGTTGTTGAATCTATACAGAGTTAATATTTAATCTAGCATCTCTCATCTTGAGTTGAGAAACCTCTGCATCACTCAACAGGGAAAAGGTTGGAATCCAGTTGACTAATTTTGACACTTCATATTAAACACAGTTGGATTTGAAGATGATAAACCATCTCATCTCAATGTCTCCTTCACTATTTGATGTGCCTGGGATCTTGCTTTGATTCCCGGTGTAATCAAACTTGAATGAGCTCAATTACAAAGGAAGTATGAAGTCATGGACCACAAGGAGTTGCTTCCTCTCATCTTTTGCTCTTATCCCTTTTATAATCTCCCCTTCCCTCCCCTTCTTTCATCTATCCTCTCCTCTCCCCCCCCCCTCTATTCTCTCCTCCCCCATATTTTCTTATTTTCTCTTCTTATATCCTCTCTCTCTTATCTATTCCTTCTTTTATTCTGCTGTTTTGAATCATTGTGTCTTAATCTCCTCGCTCTGGTTCCCAAAGTCTCTCAGTCATTTCTTCTCATTTATGTCAACCTAGTATTCATTCACAGTGGTGTACCACCAACTCGAACTACAGATGTACCCCAGGTTGCTCATTTTACATGCAATATATGAAGCATTGATGTTGCTGATGTGGTTTTTGATGCCTCCTCAGTTACTTCATCCTGAACAAGCGGACGGGATTCCTGATCATTAAGGAGAACACTCCCCCGGGCAGCTACGAGTTGCAGGTGTGTGTGTCAGACGGCGTGTGGCCAGACGCCGTCTCCGGGGTAACAGTGTATGTGAGGGAGCTGCGTGATGAGGCCATCTACAATTCTGGATCCCTGCGCCTGGCAGGTACAGTACAGTACACACGTCCTCTGAACCTTGACCTACTGTATGACCTGGGAGGGGTCAGGGGTCGGAAAGTGTTATATGGTGTCATGTTATCGTACGAAGATGAATTCTTATGTTTATAAGAATGTATATTTTCAAGATACAATGTATGGGTTAGTGACAGTGGAAACATGTCATTCTCGGAAGTATGTAATTCTGAATTATAATTGGACAATGTTTTGCTTCCACAGCACTTTCATTTTGGGCGTCAATTATAGTCTGATGCACCGCTTGTGTGTGTGAAAATGAAATATACTCTGGAAGAGATGGTCTATGGCTGAGGGGACTTTGTGATTTCTGAGATATTGAAATGAAAAGAGAGAGAGAGAGGAATAGCGGAGGGAGTCATGGCTCATATAAGCTGATAAAGGGATTTGCTTCAAAAAAAACAGCAGCAGGCAATGTAGTCACACCAACCAGGAGCCGTTACATTACAGCTGGTGATTATATACGATGTAACATTATTTATTTCAAGGGAACTGGGTAAACAGGACGTTTTATAATATGTACTGTAAGTGATGCAAATGGAACCAAAATCTTCCGTAATCAATGTTTGTTTGCGCTCTGCTTCAGTCCATTTCATCTACAGTCGAGCCGCTTGGTTTCGTAAACTTCTTAGCCGGGTATTTCGAGTGCATCCTCTAAATGACAAAAATATCCACTGCATTTAGAGAGCTGGAGAGTTTGTATTGATCGAAATGGCTCGTGGAATAAAATGTCTGTTGAAGGTGAGTGTTATTGGAAGCAATATGGCAACAACTGCTGTCGTGCTGAGAACTGAACCAGACTCAGACGCTCAACCTAGAGTGCAATTACACTCACCCTAATCAGTCCTGAGACCCCAGCAAGACTGTATTCATCTGATTTATCCGCAAGCCCAGCCCATATATTTATCCTCACTGTTTTCTTTTTTAGGGAAACCAGGGCTACATGTAGTAGAATTTGACATGAACAGTTGCGTTCGTGAGTTTTACTGACAGATGTCAATAATAGAAAAAACAAGGTCTGCCAAATCAAAACATGTATAAAAATGAATTGATATGAATATTTTAAGTGCATAAATTGTTTCCTCAGTGGGAACTGATTATCCAACGACTGTTTCAACTGTGTAGCGTTTCCCTAGAAGAACCCCTTACCTTCGATTGACTCTCGAGTAGCGTGTGAGCATCATAGAGCAATGTGTTCGTGAGCGTCTCCGATTGTCATCGAGAGCTTTTAGTCCTTTGTTGCTTCAAACATTCGGACTCTACAGACGTTTTTACAGAAAGATCCGGGGCCTCTTCGAGATCCACCCTTGTCTCACAAACACCGATCTTGCTCAGCCCCCATTAATCACACAGACGTGGTTGGTATCTACGGACGCAGAAGAAGTCGGCGATTCCAATGGTACAACCCCGACGTCCGTAGCTGAAACACACAACGTTTAAACAGTGTTAGAAGTCCTAAACTGTGCGGTGTTACAGTGGGACACATTGGGTTAAGTATACATCTGTAGACACAACCCAGGAAATGTTAAATGTCAACACCAAGACTGCCCCCAATCCCAAATGCATTTGTAAACAGCAATTACCTGAAGGTAATTGGGATTGTGGAAGCCATTTTCAGGTTATTTCACAAATAAAGCACTCTGTAAACATTCTCATGGATTCCAAGTCTGAAGGATTATGTAAAATTCAACTTATAGTATTACTGACATAGCTTCCTTGACATTTTAAATCCCATTTCAAGAACAAATGTGGAAGGCAATAAGGACATGTACTGTTAAATCTTATTCTGGGAGATTAAGGCTCTTTGTGGAAAACTTGCAGGAGAATATGATTGAAAGGTGAAATGTGTGATAAATAGTGAATCCTTGAGATGCCCACACCAGTTCACACAAGCATATATGACATATTCAAAGAAACACACACACACACACACACACACGCACACAGCTTTATTTTCGTGAAATTTCAGGACTTTTGGGAGGAGTAAAAATGTTTGACCATTTCAAATCCTATTTTCCCTAACCCCTAACCTTTTAACCTAACCCTAAACCTAACCCTAACCTTAACCCTAACCTTAACCCCAAAACCCTACATCTAACCCTTAAGCTTAAAATAGCAAATTCAGGACATGAAGAAGTCTCTTTTCATGATTATTGTTTTCCTACCTTGTCAGGACATCCAGTGAATTATTATGACATTAGGGTCCTGGTAAAGGAAGGAAAGAGGTAGGAAAACAAGTACACACACACTCACTCTCTTTCACTCTCTCGCTCAAACGCACAGCCCTCTGGGTAATGTCTTGTATGTGGGATAAAGAACTTTGAAACAGCTTAAGTGTGTCTTTTTCTGTCTGGGAGATTAGTTAGAAAAAGTTTCACATTTAATCCTTCATTCAATTCTCCCCCTTCCCTCCCTTCTGTCTAACTCTGGGGTCCACCTCACCTGTTTGCATCTCTCCTGCTTCATGCGATCAATAAAAATAGAAATTGGAAAAAATATCTTCAGTTCACCTCTGGGATTAACATCAATACTAACCTCTGAGTCTGTCTCAAGGTCCTATTGACCCGGTCAACTGAGACCCTCTACTCGGTCACCATCATGACATGACAGGGGCATGCTAGTCTCTTTTAATGGAGGTAGTTTGTATTTACTGTGCCTTATGTATGTATTTGGACAGTGAAGCTAAAATTTGGCTCTGTCCTCCACCATTTTGGATTTGAGATCAAATGTTTTATGTGAGGCAACAGTACAGAATGTCACCTTTTTATTTGAGGGTATTTTCATACATATCTGTTGCACCACTTAGAAATCAATGCACTTTATGTATCTAGTCCCCCCCATTTGAAGGTGTAATAATTATTTTGACAAATTCACTTATGGTTTTCAGTTTAGTCAAAAGTTTAGTATTTTGGTCCCATATTCCCAGCACACAATGACTACATCAAGCGCGTGACTCTACAAAGTTATTGGATGCATTTGCAGTTTGTTTTGGTTGTGTTTCGGGTTGTTGTGCCCAATAGAAACGAATGGTTGATAATTTAGTGTGTCATTTTGGAGTCACTTTTATTGTAAATAAGACTAGAATATGTGTCTGAACACTTTTACATTAATGTGGATGAATTAATCATGAAAGTTAAAGATGAAAGTGACTCCAAAATGACCTTACATTATTTACAATTCATTTCTATTGGCCACAGCGTAATCCGAAACAGAACCACAGCAAATTGCAAATGCATCCAACAAGTTTGTAGTCACAAGCTTGATGTAGTCATTGAATGCTAGGAATATGGGACCAAATACGAAGTGAATTTGTTCATATACTTATGACACCTTCAAAGGTGCGAACTAGATACATAAAGTGCTTTCATTTGAAGAGGTGAATTCCAAAATACTATCCATTTTAAGAAACGCTGGTGAATTCGATTTTATTGTTTAATAGGCATCCCATCAGCGGGACACCTGTCGACAATATCCGGTGAAATTGAAATTTATTCAAATAAATAATCGTAATATTAAACATTTATCAACATACAAGTATCTTATAGCATTTAAAAGCTTAAATCCTTGGTCATCTAATTGCGTTGTCCGATTTACAATAGGCTTTACAGCGAAAGCAGACCATGCGATTGTTTGAGGACTGCGCCCCACATCAACATATTTTTCAATCAGCACAGGCTTTATAAAATCACAAATAGCGATTAAATAAATCACTTACTTTTGAAAATCTTCCTCTGTTTGCCATCCCAAGGGTCCCAGCTCCAACATTAATGCTAATTTTGTTGGATAAAATCCTTCTTTATTTCCCAAAAAGTCTGTTTCGTTGGTCCCGTCAATTTCAGTAATCCACTTGTTCAACATGTAGACAAAGGAATCCAAAAACCTACCGCTAAACAAGTCAAACTACGTATCTAATCAATCTTCAGGTACCCTACAATGTAAATAAACTATAATATTTCATACGGAAAGAAGCAAGTTCAATAGAAAAGTAAAAGTGTGTGTCCTCTTCGTCACGCGCCCACAGACTGATTTCAAACTGTGACTCTTTGTACCAATACTCCAAAGTCTTCCTCGTTTTGGAAGAAACAAGCCCGAAACCTTGAACAAAGACTGTTGACATCTAGTGGAAGCCATAGGAATTGCAATCTGGGAGTTTGAATTGCATAAGACCCATAGCTTTCCGTTATAGAGCCTGGAACCTAAAAAAAAAATGAATCAGGTTGGTTTTCTTTGGATTTTTGACGGCCATATTAATTGTGTTATAGTCTCATACATTATTTTAACATTTCCACAAACTTTGAAGTGTTTTCTATCCAATGCTTCCAATTATTTGCATATCCTGGCTTCAGGGCCTGAGTAGTAGACAGTTTACTCTGGGCATGTCAGTCAAGCGGACATTCAGGAAAATAGACCCTAGCCCCAAGATGTTTTAAAGAATTGAACATCTGTAGATGGACTATAGACAATTTATTGTTGAAAGTCAGCAGACATGCAGTTGGCATGTTACTGATAGTCCATTGGTTGATGCTCTACAAGTATTACCATACCCTTAAATATAGAACTTGTCATCTAATATCCAATAGCTTCACTGTCCAAATAAATACTTAGGGGGGTGTATGTACGTGTCTTTGTTTTGTGTGCGTGTGTGTGTGTGTGTGTGTGTGCGCGCGTGTGTGTGGGTTTGTGTGTATCCCCCTAATGCCCGTGGGAAGGAGAGTCAATGCGATCATTGCATTGGATCAAAGCCAGGTGTAAATCTGTCCCTCCATGTTAAAGACAGTCCCTGCCTGTCTCCTACAGCACTGGTAATGAGACCAGACAGATGGCTGCAGCATCCCCTCACTGAGCTCCATTTCCATTCTCTTATTGTCAATCTAGGATTCCTCCCTCTGTCTGCTCCCATGGCCTTAATCACACTGAGCAACACTGACACTCCTCGGAACCTAATGATCCCAGATTGACACCGCTCAGGTGTTCCCAGAATGACACTTAAAGCCTGCCGTCAGCGCGGGGATTACGAGTTGGAGAGATGAGAGCACACAGACACACTACACACTGTCAGAAAGTTACACACACACTCACATATTTAGTCAGACAGTTACACACACTAAACTTTGTTAGAACAACCAAATTCAAAACATGAATTTATTAAATGTTTCATTCATCAGATATGACTATTGGAGCCATCTCCCTTATAACTATTTCTAACTATGTCACTGATATCATTAAAATTGGATGAAATCTCTTTTCCTTTCCTTTCCACCTGTCTCCTGTGTGCTAAAGAGTTTCAATTGGAGCAGTAGGAGGACCCTGTATGTGTCAAACAGGGCCCAGGGGACTAAGGGGAGTGGGGGTGGGCAGAGGTCAAGCCCAGGGCCCCTGCTCCAGCCCCAGCTCCCCTCTCTCTCCTAATCCCTTGCTAGAAGGTGTCGGCTCAATTAGAGGAATCCTTGACTCAGGGGAGAGACGGCCTTGACTCAGGAGCTCTCTCACCTTGGCAGCCCCTCCTTGGCAACTCTTCCAAATTGAGGTTGAAGGCTGTTCCGTCCTCGCCCCCCCTCAATATCCCTGACATAGCCAGAGGGGTCTTTCTGTGTGAGCGTTGGTTGTGACTGTGACAATGTGTAGCAGGGATGGGTGGTGTCTGTCTTACTGAGCCAGGGCCAGTGGCTCTCGGGCGGGGAGAGGGGTGGAGATTGACAGGGCCTGTCTGGTCAGGTCTGGGAACACATTCTGTTTATTGCCTGTAAGTTTCTCCTGCTCATTGAAGAGATTTGGGAGATGCATTAATTTAGCCTCGGAAAACGAGAGGGACGAGTCCTCTGGCATATGTTCTATTCTGAATTTGTATAACTTTGTTTGTTTGTGTGTCTATGTGTGTTGTGTTGCAGACGTCACAGCGAAGGAGTTTATTGAGCAGCATGGTAGCTTGAGGAGTCGCTATGAACTGCTGGTGGACTTCCTGTCAGAGATGTTGGCGGTGGGCGTTGATGACATCAACGTCTTCAGCCTGATGGACGTCAGGGAGAGGACACTGGACGTGCGCTTCGCAGTGCACAGCAGTCCCTTCCTCAGAGCAGAGAGACTACACGGATACCTCGCTGCTCACAAACAAAAGGTAATGATGACCCTGGAAGTTATCCTGTTGAATACACTATGATTTTCTTTGAGTAAGAAAATTACAATAAAAGAACGATGGTGTGATTATTTTAACGAACCTCACTCATTAAGCATCAGAAGATGCAACCCTAACTTGACCCCACTGGAAATACACACAGGATTACTGGGCAGAAGACTTTTCCATATGTGGTCCAATTATGGAAAATACAGTCACTCAGGATTGTTGCCTATTTTGAAGAGAGGGGGATTTCAAATAAAGAAATGTGCAATATGTATTTGTGTAGCCTTCTGTTTTCCACATAATGACAAATGTAACCCTCTAGTTTTTTTGAGCTGGTTTATGTGGATGTTACTAATGGATTATGTAACATTGCAATGTCAATTACAGTATAATATATCTGAACTGCTCTTATGGTGCTGTCACTTTGAATACATTAGTTATTGCAGTATTGGACTGTATTCACCCGACCAGCTATAGATTATTGTGGGCTGTGGAGCTTTACAGTGTAGTTGTTACACAGGGACAATCTTTAAAATTAAACCAGACCATTACATCGCCTAGTGGTTAACCGTGTTGGGCCAGTAACCAAAAGGTTGCTGGTTTGAATCCCTGAGCGGACGAGGTGAAAAGTCTTGAGCACAAAACCTGTAATTGCTCTTTTAAGTCGCCCTGGATAAGAGAGTCTGTAAAATTACTAAATGTACAATTTCAAAATTGTAATCATCCTCCTTACCCAACACTTAGTTTCGGCTTCCTTCTGTTCTGATATCTCTTCGTTGAAGCGCCCATTCACTTCCTCTTTCATGCAGTTGAAAGCTAGAGAGAAATAGTGTAGGGAGAGAAAGAGAGAGAGAGGAGGATATACCGAGGTAGAGAAGGAGAAAGAGAGGGGGATATACCGAGGTAGAGAAGGAGAGAGAGAGGGGGATATACCGAGGTAGAGAAGGAGAGAGAGAGGGGGATATACCGAGGTAGAGAAGGAGAGAGAGAGGGGGATATACCGAGGTAGAGAAAGAGAGAGGGGGGGGATATACCGAGGTAGAGAAGGAGAGAGAGAGGGGGATATACCGAGGTAGAGAAAGAGAGAGAGAGGGGGATATACCGAGGTAGAGAAGGAGAGAGAGAGGAGGATATACCGAGGTAGAGAAGGAGAGAGAGAGGAGGATATACCGAGGTAGAGAAGGAGAGAGAGAGGAGGATATACCGAGGTAGAGAAGGAGAGAGAAATCAGTGAAAGAGAGAACGAAAGACAGAAATAAAGAGAAAGGGGGAGAGAGAGAAGGAAAGGAGAAAGAGAGGTTGGGGATGCTTCAGGTGTGGTTTGTGGTTGGTCTGTGCTCTGTGCTCTGTCATCTGGATTTCGTGTGCCCCTCTGAAAAGACATCGATCACAATGAGATGTGAAGATGAGCGCGGAGAGGGAAATAGGGAGGGGGGAAGGCTGCGGTTATTAAAGTTTGCAATTCTACAGTAATGCTCGGAAATATGAGAGACAAAATGGTATTTTCTCTCTCTCTCTCTTTCTCTATTTCTTTCATGGCAATAGAGATTTCCCTTGCTGGTAGAGCATTTCAATTGTTAGTGCACCCCTGACAGTTTTAAGAAAGAACATATTGGTTTGCTGTGGTTAAATTCATTGATATGTAGACCAAGTTCTATGTTCCTCTTGTAGAAGTAATTGTAAGTGTCTAGAGAGAAGGGACGTTCTAGTTGATTTTGGAAAGTGAAAGGGGACCCTTTTGTGTTATAGATCTCTGCTTCCAGGCCTTTTGTTGTGAGACTTCATTTCTGGATTCTGTAATGTAAAATGGGTTGTCTGGATACAATCCAAAAAGAATTATAAGTAAGTTATATCGAAATATCCAAACACAGCCCTACATACTCTTTGTCAGCGTCTTCCCAGTAGATGATATTGTGAAGGAAAATGCCTCCCCTAAGTTCCATAATAAAAACTGTGTTTTGAAGTACACTACATGACAAAAAGAATGTGGACACAGCATTCCAAAATCATGGACATTAATATGGAGTTGGTCCCCCTTTTGCTGCTGTAACAGCCTCCACTCTTCTGGGAAGGCTTTCCACTAGATGTTGGAACATTGCTGCGGGGGCTTCCATAAGGCCACAAAAGCGTTAGTGAGGTGGTCAGGCAGAGATGTTGGGCGATTAGGCTCGCAGTTGGCGTTCCAATTAATCCCAAAGGTGTTCGATTGGGTTGAGGTCAGGGCTCTGTGCAGGCCAGTAAAGTTCTTCCACACCAATCAGTCATTGTATGCTGTAATGTTAAGATTTCCCTTCACTGGAACTAAGGGGCGTAGCCCGAACCATAAAAAACTGCCCCAGCCCATTATTCCTCCTGCACCAAATTTTACTGTTGGCATTATGCATTCGGGCAGTGATTCATCACTCCAGAAAACACTTTTACACTGCTCCAGAGTCCAATGGTGGTGAGCTTTACACCACTCCAGCCGACTCTTGGTATTGTGCATGGTGATCTTACGCTTGTGTGTGGCTGCTTGGCCATGGAAACCCATTTCATGATGTTACAGACGAACAGTTCTTGTGCTGACTGTGCTTCCAGAGGCAGTTTGGAACTCGGTAGTGAGTGTTGCAACCGAGGACAGACGATTTTTACAGAAATGTTTGTCTATGGAGATTGGCTGTGTGCCCATCAGCAATGGGTGTGGCTGAAATAGCCGAATCCCAAAATTTGAAGGGACGTCCACCTGCGTTTGTGTATACAGTGGCTTGTGAAAGTTTTCACACCCTTTGCATTTTCCCTTTTTTTTGCCTTACAACCTGGAACTAAAATAGATTTTTTTGGGGGGGGGTTGTATTATTTTATTAACACAACATGCTTTGAAGAAGCAAAATATTTTTTATTGTGAAACAAACAAGAAATAAGACCACAAAGTCAAAACTTTGTAGAGCCACCTTTTTTCAGCAATTACAGCTGCAAGTCTCTTGGGGTATGTCTCTATAAACTTGGCACATCTAGCCACTGGGATTTTTGCCCATTCTTCAAGTCAAAACTGCTTCAGCTCCTTCAAGTTGGATGGGTTCCGCTGGTGTACAGCAATCTTTAAGTCATACCACTGATTCTCAATTGAATTGAAGTCTGTGCTTTGACTAGGCCATTCCAAGACATTTAAATGTTTCCCCTAAACCACTCAAGTGTTGCTTTAGCAGTATGCTTAGGGTCATTGTCCTGCTGGAAGGTGAACCTCCGTCCCAGTCTCAAATCTCTGGAAGACTGAAACATGTTTCCCTCAAGAATCTCCCTGTATTTAGCGCCATCCATCATTCCTTCAATTCTGACCAGTTTCCCAGTCCCTGTCGATGAAAAACATCCCGACAGCATGATGCTGCCACCACCATGCTTCACTGTGGGGATGGTGTTCTCGGGGTGTGTTGGGTGTTGGGTTTGCGCCAGACATAGCATTTTCCTTGATGGCCAAAAAGCTAAATTTTAGTCTCATCTCACCAGAGTACCATCTTTCATATATTTGGGGAGTCTCCCACATGCCTTTTGGCGATCACCAAACGTGTTTGCTTATTATTATTTTTAAGCAATGGCTTTTTCTGGCTGGACTTCCGTAAAGCCCAGCTCTGTGGAGTGTACAGCTTAAAGTTATCCTTAAAGTGATCCAATCTCTGCTGTGGAGCTTTGCAGCTCCTTCAGGGTCATCGTTGGTCTCTTTGTTGCCTCTCTGATTAATACCCTCCTTGCCTGGTCCGTGAGTTTTGGTGGGCGGCCATCTCTTGGCAGGTTTGTTGTGGTGCCATATTCTTTCAAATTTGTAATAACGTATTTAATGGTGTTCCGTGGGATGTTTTTTTTAATAACCCAACCCTGATCTGTACTTCTCCACAACCCTGTCCCTGATCTGTTTGGAGAGCTCCTTGGTCTTCATGGTGCTGCTTGCTTGGTGGTGCCCCTTGCTTAGTGGTGTTGCAGATTCTGGGGCCTTTCAGAACATGTGTATATATACTGAGATCATGTGACACTTTGATTGCACACAGGTGTAATTTATTGAACTAATTATGTGACTACTGAAGGTAATTGGTTGTACCAGATCTTATTTAGGGGCTTCATAGCAAAGTGGGTGACTACATATGCATGCACCACTTTTCCATCTTTTTTTAAATGTAATTTTTTGAAACAAGTCATTTTTTTCATTAGCCTTGACCAATTTGGACTATTTTGCGTATGTCCATTACATAAAATCCGAATGAAAATCCAGGTTAACTACAGGTTGTAAAGCAACAAAATAGGAAAAACACCACGGGGGATGAAAACGTTTGCAAGGCACTTTATATTGCTTTGGATTGTGAATAGGTCATGTGATATTGGTAGAGTTGTGAGTGTAGTGGTGGAATAGGCATGGGGAGAGGGAGCCCCTTTGTTACTTTTAAACAGTGTTTTTTTTACTGCCCCTGATCTCTGACAGCCCATCCCTACTCTATTTCCCCATGTATGCCCTTCTCCCTTCTCCTCTTTCTGCTCTCTCCCAGTCTGTGTGTGTCTCTGGCTTTGAACACTCAAGATCCCCCGGCAGCCTGCTGGGATTGAGGAAGTGGAAATCTCAGTATGCCCCTCCCCCAAAGGTTCTTCTCTCTTCTCCCCGTTTACCCCTCTATTTTCCTCCTCATATCCCTCTTATGCCCTGCTTCCCCCCCCCCCTCATCCCCCCTCATTCCCTCCCATACACATACCCTGTGTTGTGGCGAAGGCAGAGACACACTGTCAGAAACAGACAATGCCTAAAAAACACGAGATGAGAGACCCAGGGACAGGGTGAAGAAGGAAAAAACTTTACTGGTAACACTTTCCATGAAGTCCATATGCATAATGCATTATACATGTTCTCATAATGCATTATACAGACAATTCTGGTGGGATTATGAGCATGTCCTTATTTCTATTACAGCATGTTGGATGACTGTCATTCAAATTCCATTCACCCAGTTCAATGTAACTGCGATAGGTTTAGGCTACTGCATGATACTCTAATTGTCCCTATACCCATCATGACGTTGCTACAACCTAGCCTATGAATTACAGATTACAGCGTAGGTGCACACAGGTGGAGAGACAAATGTAAGGTGACAGACAGTGACATTGAGTTCCACCTTGCACACTCTTGCCTGGATGTAGATGATATTGGGTGTAATCATTTGTCGAACAGTTGCAAACAGGAGTTGATATTGGACAAATTCAGGTATGTTCGTCCCTGTTTTGTTCCATTTGCTTCTGTTTAAAAAATAAACACAGTTCACTTTCATAGCAGCCACATTGTATTCCTTCTTGCATTCATGCGGTCCTCTCACCTCTTCCCTTCGCTTGTGGACTTCAATCCACAACACATCAGCTGTACGTGACCAGGCAAAATAACCTTTCCAAACCAAACCGCTACACACAGCCTACATCGTTCTCACCATATTAGCTAAAGCAACATCATAGTCAGCATAGCTAATAGAACTAATGCGTTAGTAAACCCGCTACAATCATGCAGTAACGTTAATGTACAGTCAGTAAGCAGTTACACCAGTGGACCCTGGTGGCAATAAATGAGTAATATCAAAAGCTGACCTTGACTTGGAAGAGTTCCAGTGTTGTGTTGGAAAGTCATAGCCAGTTAACTAACATAGCTAACATAGCTAAAAAACTGAGGAAATCTCTCTAACATAGCATCCCTCAGTTTTAGCTAACATAGCATCCTCTCTTTAAGCAGGGTGTTTCAGTAGCATAAACTAGCTAGCTTCATTTATGAAATCTCTCTTTCTCTCTATTTCTCTCTTGCTTCTCCTTCATTTTGGAAGAAATCAGTTTGTTCAAAACTGTTCAATTATTGTGTTTCTCTCTCTTTGAGTCAACTACTCGCCACATTTTATACTCTGCAGTTCTAGCTAGCTGTAGCTTATGATTCCAGTTCTAGATTAGTTCTCTGATTATTTGATTGGATGGACAACGCATCATTTTATGCTGCAAGAGCTCTGATAGGCTGGAGGACGTCCTCTCGAAGTTGTCATAATTACTATGTAAGTCCATGGAAGGGGGTAAGAACCATGAGCCTACTAGGTTTTGTATTGAAGTCAATGTACCCAGAGGAGGACGAAAGATAGCTGTCCACCGTCTACACCATGGCACTACCCTCTAGAGTGCTATTGAGGCTACTGTAGACCTTCTTTGTGTAATAGTGTTTTTTAAACAGTTATTGGTGGCGTGATTATATTTAGCATGCTTCCTACCTTTGTTGCTTGCAGAGCAGGTGCTGCAGTGTTTTGTTGTTTAGAGGGATGGGTTTGTGACTGAAGGTTGTTTAAATCTAGATTTCATTTTGTTCTGGTTCCCAGTTTGACCACAGACAGTAACCCTGTGAGAAATAATTTAAAAACATTCAAATCAAATCAAAGTTTATTTGTCACGTGCGCCAAATACAACAGGTGTAGACTTTAAAGTGAAATGCTTACTTACAGGCTCTAACCAATAGTGCAAAAAAGGTATTAGGTGAACAATGGGTAAGTAAAGAAATAAAACAACAATAAAAAGACAGGCTACATACAGTAGCGACGCTATAAAAGTTGTGAGGTAGTATGGTAGTATGTACATGTAGATATGGTTAAAGTGACTATGCATATATGATGAACAAAGAGTAGCAATAGCGTAAACGAGGGGTCGGCGGGTGGTGGGTGGCGGGACACAATGCAGATAGCCCGGTTAGCCAATGTGCGGGAGCACTAGTTGGTCGGCCCAATTGAGGTAGTATGTACATGAATGTCTAGTTAAAGTGACTATGCATATATGATAAACAGAGAGTAGCAGCAGCGTACTTAATGATGGTGTTGGAGTAGTGCCTGGCCATGCAGTCATGGGTGAACAGGGAGTACAAGAGGGGAGTACTGGGGAGCTCCAGTGTTGAGGATCAGCGTGGCAGATGTGTTGCTACATACCCTCACCACCTGGGGGCGGCCCGTCAGGAAGTCCAGGATCCAGTTGCAGAGGGAGGTGTTTAGTCCCAGGATCCTTAGCTTAGTGATGAGCTTTGAGGGTACAATGGTGTTGAAAGCTGATCTGTAGTCAATGAATAGCATTCTCACATAAGTGTTCCTTTTGTCCAGGTGGGAAAGGGCAGTGTGGAGTACAATAGAGATTGCATCATCTGTGGATCTGTTTGGGCGGTATGCAAATTGGAGTGGGTCTAGGGTTTCTAGGATAATGGTGTTGATGTGAGCCATTACCAACCTTTCAAAGCACGTCATGGCTACGGACGTGAGTGCTACAGGTCTGTAGTCATTTAGGCAGGTTGCCTTTGTGTTCTTGGGCACAGGCACTATGGTGGTCTGCTCGAAACATGTTGGTATTACAGACTCAATCAGGGACATGTTGAAAATATCAGTGAAGACACCTGCCAGTTGGTCAGCACATGCCCGGAGCACACATCCTGGTAATCCGTCTGGCCCCGCAGCCTTGTGTATGTCACCCTGTTTAGCCTCTAGCGACGAGCAATCCCGTATCCGGGAGCGTAATCACAGCCTCAAGCTCATTACCATAACGCAACGTTTCCTATTCATGAAAATCGCAAATGAAATGAAATAAATATATTCAAACACAAGCTTTTGTTAACAACACTGGCATCTCAGATTTTCAAAATATGCTTTTCAACCAAAGCTACACAAGCATTTGTGTAAGAGTATTGATAGCCTAGCATAGCATTAAGCCTAGCATTCAGCAGGCAACATTTTCACAAAAACAAGAAAAGCATTCAAATAAAATCATTTACCTTTGAAGAACTTTGGATGTTTTCAATGACGAGACTCTTAATTAGGTAGCAAATGTTCAAAGACCGGAAAATGCAGTCACTTACAACGCCAAACTTTTTTCCAAATTAGCTCCATAATATCGACAGAAACATGGCAAACGTTGTTTAGAATCAATCCTCATGGTGTTTTTCACATATCTATTCGATAATCTATCAGTGGTGGCAGTTGGCTTCTCATCAGAAGCAAACGGAAAAATACTGCAGCTGGAGATTACGCAATAATTGCGATGGAGTACATCAAGCGACCACCTGGTAGATGTAGTCTCTTATGGTCAATCTTCCAATGATATGCCTACAAATACGTCACAATGCTGTTGACACCTTGGGGAAGTGACAGAAAGCCTAAGCTCATTCGTGGCCCATTCGCAGCGATATAAGGAGTCATTGGCATGAGGCGGTTTCAAAAAATGCGGCACGTCCTGATTGGATTTTTATCTGGGTTTTTTCTGTAACATCAGTTCTGTGGCTCTCACAGACAAAATCTTTGCAGTTTTGGAAACGTCAGAGTGTTTTCTTTCCAAAGCTGTCAATTATATGCATAGTCGAGCATCTGATTTAGCTCGTCTGGTAGGCTTGTGTCACTGGGCAGCTCGCGGCTGTGCTTCCCTTTGTAGTCTGTAATAGTTTGCAAGCCCTACCACATAAGACGAGCATCGGAGCCAGTGTAGTATGATTCAATCTTAGCCCTGTATTGAAGCTTTGATTGTTTGATGGTTCGTCGCAGGGCATAGTTAGAGTCCCGCCCCTTTAGCTCAATGCGAATGTTCCCTGTAATCCATGGCTTCTGGTTGGGGTATGTAAGTACAGTCACTGTGGGGACGATGTCCTCGATGCACTGATTGATAAAGCCAGTGACTGATGTGGTGTACTCCTCAATGCCATCGGAAGAATCCCGGAACATGTTCCTGTCTGTGATAGCAAAACAGTCCTGTAGTTTAGCATCTGCTTCATCTGACCACTTTTTTTATAGACCGAGTCACTGGTGCTTCCTGCTTTAATTTTTGTTTGTAAGCAGGAATCAGAAGGATAGAGTTGTGGTCGGATTAACCAAATGGAAGGCGAGGGAGAGCTTTGCATGAGTCTCTGTGTGTGGAGTAAAGGTGATCTAGAATTATTTTTCCCTCTGGTTGCACGTTTAACATGTTGATAGAAATTTGGTATAACTGATTTAAGCTGATTTCAGCTTACCATGATCAGTTTACCACTTTTGTTTCACGTCAGACCAGCAACAACCAAACAGCTGTACTGAACATGCTGCTAAGTACTGCTAATGAGCATGATGATTTTAGGTCTAGTGTGTAATTATGGTTTGTTTCTATGACTGACTGTATCATTAAATGGCTGTTCAGCTGGTGTTCTCTACGAACAGAGCCATTGAGCACCCTCCTGTCTGATTGGCTTCCCTAGAGAGAGAGAGAGAGAGATTTATATTTATGTTTATTTATTTCCCCTTTTGTACTTTAACTATTTGCACATCATTACAACACTGTATATACAGTTGAAGTCGGAAGATTACATACACTTAGGTTGGAGTCATTAAAACTCGTTTTTCAACCACTCCACAAATGTCGTGTTAACAAATTATAGTTTTGGGAAGTTGGTTAGGACATCTACTTTGTGCATGACACAAGTAATTTTTTCCAACAATTGTTTACAGACAGATTATTTCACTTATAATTCACTGTATCACAATTCCAGTGGGTCAGAAGTTTACATACACAAAGTTGACTGTGCCTTTAAACAGCTTGGAAAATTCTTTAGAAGCTCCTGATAGGCTAATTGACATCATTGGAGGTGTACCTGTGGATGTATTTCAAGGCCTACCTTCATAATCCGTGCCTCTTTGCTTGACATCATGGGAAAATCAAAATAAATCATTAAAAAACCTCCACAAGACCTCCACAAATATGGTTCATCCTTGGGAGCAATATCTAAATGCCTGACGGTACCACATTCATCTGTACAAACAATAGTACGCAAGTATAAACACCATAGGACCACGCAGCCGTCATTCCGCTCAGGAAGGAGACGCGTTCTGTTTCCTAGAGCTGAAAGTACTTTGGTGCGAAAAGTGCAAATCAATCCCAGAACAACAGCAAAAGACCTTGTGAAGATGCTGGAGGAAACTGGTACAAAAGTATTTATATCCACAGTAAAACGAGTCCTATATCGACATAACCTGAAAGGCCCCTCAGCAAGGATGAAGCCACTGCTCCAAAACCGCCATAAAGAGATTGGTGCACTTCACAAAATAGATGGCATCATGAGGAAATAAAATGATGTGGATATATTGAAGCAACATCTCAAGACATCAGTCCGGAAGTTAAAGCTTGCATACCTCCAAAGTTGTGGTAAAATGGCTTAAGGACAACAAAGTCAAGGTATTGGAGTGTCCATCACAAAGCCCTGACCTCAATCCCATAGAAAAGTTGTGGGCAGAACTGAAAAAGTGTGTGCGAGCAAGGCGGCCTACAAACCTGACTCAGTTACACCAGCTCTGTCAGGAGGAATGGGCCAAAATAAACCCAACTTATTGTGGGAAGCTTGTGGAAGGCTACCCTAAATGTTTGACCCAAGTTAACCTGTTGAAACTCCCCATCCCGGATCCGGGATCGTGACTAAAGCCTCAGGCTCATTAGCATAACGCAACGTTAACGATTTCTGAAAATCGCAAATAAAATTAAAATAATGCGTTTGCTCTCAAGCTTAGCCTTTTCTTAACAACACTGTCATCTCAGATTTTCAAAATATGCTTTTGAACCATAGAAATTGACTAATTTGTGTAAGAGTATGCAAAGCTAGCATAGCATTTTGTGTAGCATGTAGCACGCAACATTTTCACAAAAGCCAGATAACCAAATAAATAAAATCATTAACTTTGAAGAGCTTCGGATGTTTTCAATGAGGAGACTCTCAGTTACATAGCAAATGTGCAGTTTTTCAAAAAATATTATTTGTGTAGGACAAATCGCTCCGTTTTGTTCACGTTTGGCTATGAAAAAACCCTGTATACAGTTATAGCCTGAAGCTCATTAGCATAATGTAACGTTAACGATTTCTGAAAATCGCAAATAAAATGAAAATAATGCATCTGCTCTCAAGCTTAGCCTTTTCTTAACAACACTGTCATCTCAGATTTTCAAAATATGCTTTTGAACCATAGAAATTGACTAATTTGTGTAAGAGTATGCAAAGCTAGCAATGCATTTTGAATAACATGTAGCACGCAACATTTTCACAAAAACCAGATAACCAAATAAATAAAATCATTTACCTTTGAAGAGCTTCTGATGTTTTCAATGAGGAGACTCTCAGTTACACACCAAATGCGCAGTGTTTCCTGAAAGCGTCTGTGTGTAGGAGAAATCGTTCCGTTTTCTACATTGCGCCTGGCTACTGAAACGAACCGAAAATGCAGTCACCTACAACGTAAAACTTTTTCCGGATTAACTACATAATATCGACCGAAACATGGCAAACGTTGTTTGGAATCAGTCCTCAAGGTGTTTTTTCACATATCTCTTCATTGACATGCAGTTCGTGGAAGCTTGCTTTACTCTCTGTATTGTTTGGAAAAATACTGGCAGGTGACTTTTGCGCACCAATTTCGGCGCAGGACACCGGGCGGACACGTGGTAAATGTGGTCTCTTATGGTCAATCTTCCAATGATCTGCCTACAAATACGTCACAATGCTGCAGACACCTTGGGGAAACGACAGAAAGGGCAGACTCATTCCTCTTGCGTTCACAGCCATATAAGGAGATCATGACAAACAGAGCCTCAAAAATCCTTGTCATTTCCTGGATGCCATCTCATCTTGGTTTTGCCTGAAGCTCACGTTAAAGGGCACGCACAGAGAAGATCTTTGTATTTCTGGACACGTCAGAGTGTTTTCTTTCGAACAGTAGCAATTATATGCATAGTCGAGCATCTTTTTGTGACAAAATATCTTGTTTAAAACGGGAACGTTTTTCATCCAAAAATGAAATTGCGCCCCTAGAGTTCCAAGAAGTTAAGCAATTTAAAGTCAATGCTCCCAAATACTAATTGAGTGTATGTAAACTTCTGACCCACTGGGAATGTGATGAAGGAAATAAAAGCTGAAATAAATCATTCTCTCTACTATTATTCTGACATTTCACATTCTTAAAATAAAGTGGTGATCCTAACTGACCTAAGACAGGGCATTTTTTACTAGGATTTGTGAAAAACTGAGTTTAAATGTATTTGGCTAAGGTGTATGTTAACTTCTGACTTCAACTGTATACATAATATGACATTTGGAACTTTTGTTTACTGTAATGTTTACTGTTCATTTTTTATTGTTTATTGTTTCACTTTTGTTTATTATGTATTTCACTTGCTTTGGCAATTGACACATACGATTCCCATGCCATTAAAGCCAGTAAATTGAATTGAGAGAAAGAGAGAGAGACACTGTGCCTCAGATCCACATAGGGGAAAGTTGAGACCTGGAGGAATAAAAGCTCAGCATTCCCCGATAGCATGTTACATGTTACTGTGCATCGTCTCTTTCTGTTATTCTTCCCCTCTCTTTTCCAACTGTAGTTCAGACAAACTGTAAATCAGACCAACTCAAATCCAATATGGTCAGCAAAGCGTTTGACAGTTTAAAACAAACAAATTAGCCTCAGGTCCAACCTGTATAATTTCTCTTCCTGCTCCCTCCCGACCTTCTGGGCAATGATGTCCCAGTTTTCAGCATATTCTTTGTAGGCCTACAAGTCCCTAGGGTGCCCTTTACTGTTTCTCCACAGACTCTGCCCTAGGGAGGCATGGGTATTGTAGTCAAAGCCTCATGGGTGCCTCAAACTGTGTTTTGATAAAGCTGACAGTACAGTCATGCACAAAGTATAAAGAGCAAACACATTGCCATCCCTTCCCAGAGGTCATTTGGTCTTATATGAAATGTCTCTTCTGCTTGTATAGGGATTCTGGGTGTGCAGTGTTTGTCATTGGGCACACACCCATACACCCACATCCACACACACCATGTTTCTCTGGTGAGCTTGTTGTGTGTCTTTCCACGCATGTAGATTGGGAGCTGTGCCATATCAGAAGTGTTTAACCACTCAGATAAGAAATGTAAGACAACCTTTTCAGGCAGTCTACAAGGTAATGTGGCATTGGGGATGTTCATGCACGGTAAAGGGGTGCCAGACACATACGTTACATTTAGAGAGTCCTAGAGCTCGAGTGGACGGGTGGGAAGGGGAAGACAGCAGTGGAGATGAGAAAGGGAGTTGGGGTTGTCTTTTGATACACATCCTGATGTTTCCCTTGGGTTCTCACTCTGCCCATGTTCCTTTAAGTGCTCTCATTGTGTGGGACTGGTCGAGATAAACACATACATATTCTGACATTCTCTTTAATGTTCACACACAAGCACTTACGGGTGTATTCTCAGAGGAACTCAACCAACTTTCCGCTTTTCTTTTCCAAGCACATCCACTCTCAGTCACTGATCAAATTGTACCAGCCGAGACACTTTAGTCTGCATAGAAACAACAGTTCAATTGGACACGTTAAGGTGGTAGAACTGCTGCTTTTCCATTTGACATTTGACAATCTCCGAACCTAAGGCAGTGGAGCTCTGTTCCACTGGGGTTCTTCCCAATTAAACTCTGGCACAAACAATGCAGTATACATTCTGTGCATGCATGACATATGCCTGAAAACCATGTCTTTGTCTGCCCTGCTAGTGGTCACAGTGAAGAGGAGGGGGATGTAACTGTGGTTGTGGGGGAGGAGAAGGGGAAGGAGGGGGTGTCTCCCCTTTGCTGGAGCGGGAGTCAGGAGTCAGAGCGGGAGTCAGGAGGGGGTTAGATGGGAAGTGGGGGTGAGTGTGGCCCATCTAAGTGAAATGTGCAGTGGTACTGCGGCGCCGAAACCGGTTATCTCTGAACGGCTCTCCTCACCCCTCTTTCCCCTCACCACTGTCACATATTGGGCTCCACCTGAGAGAGAGACAGAGACAGACAGACAGACAGACAGACAGACAGACAGACAGACAGACAGACAGACAGACAGACAGACAGACAGACAGACAGACAGACAGACAGACAGACAGACAGAGAGGGAGAGAGAGAGAGAGAGACTCTAGGACTCCCTAGGACTCTAGGACCTCGTCATCATGGTTTAGAAAGGCTAAATGGTGTAGAAAGGGTATATGGTGTAGAAAGGGTATACGGTGTAGAAAGGGTATATGGTGTAGTTAGGGTAAATGGTGTAGAAAGGGTATATGGTGTAGAAAGAGTATATGGTGTAGAAAGGGTATATGGTGTAGAAAGGGTAAATGGTTTAGAAAGGGTAAATGGTGTAGAAAGGGGAACTGGTGTAGAAAGGGTAACTGGTGTAGAAAGGGTATACGGTGTAGAAAGGGTAACTGGTGTAGAAAGGGTATATGGTGTAGAAAGGGTATATGGTGTAGAAAGGGTATGTGGTGTACAAAGGGTATATGGTGTAGAAAGGGTATATGGTGTAGAAAGGGTAAATGGTGTAGAAAGGGTAACTGGTGTAGAAAGGGTAACTGGTGTAGAAAGGGTATATGGTGTAGAAAGGGTATATGGTGTAGAAAGGGTATATGGTGTAGAAAGGGTAAATGGTGTAGAAAGGGTAAATGGTGTAGAAAGGGTATATGGTGTAGAAAGGGTATATGGTGTAGAAAGGGTATATGGTGTAGAAAGGGTATGTGGTGTAGAAAGGGTATATGGTGTAGAAAGGGTAAATGGTGTAGAAAGGGTATATGGTGTAGAAAGGGTAAATGGTGTAGAAAGGGTAAATGGTGTAGAAAGGGTATACGGTGGTGTAGAAAAATGGGTATAACTGGTGTAGAAAGGGTAACTGGTGTAGAAAGGGGTATATGGTGTAGAAAGGGGTATATGGTGTAGAAAGGGTAGAAAGGGTATATGGTGTAGAAAGGGTGGTGTAGAAAGGGTAAATGGAAAGGGTAAATGGTGTAGAAAGGGTATATGGTGTAGAAAGGGTAAATGGTGTAGAAAGGGTAATGGTGTAGAAAAAGGTAATGGTGTAGAAAGGGTAAATGGTGTATAAATGGTGTAGAAAGGGTATGGTGTAGAAAGGGTGGTGTAGAAAGGGTATATGGTGTAGAAAGGGTATATGGTGTAGAAAGGGTAAATGGTGTAGAAAGTGGTGTAGATATGGTGTAGAAAGGGTATATGGTGTAGAAAGGGTATATGGTGTAGAAAGGTATATGGTGTAGAAAGGGTATATGGTGTAGAAAGGGTATGGTGTAGAAAGGGTAATGGTGTAGAAAGGGTATATGGTGTAGAAAGGGTATATGGTGTAGAAAGGGTATATGGTAGAAAGGGTATATGGTGTAGAAAGGGTATATGGTGTAGAAAGGGTATGGTGTAGAAATGGTGTAGAAAGGGTATATGGTGTAGAAAGGGTATATGGTGTAGAAAGGGTAGAAAGGGTATGGTGTAGAAAGGGTAAATGGTGTAGAAAGGGTATGGTGTAGAAAGGGTAAATGGTGTAGGGTAAATGGTGTAGAAAGGGTAACTGGTGTAGAAAGGGTAACTGGTGTAGAAAGGGTAAATGGTGTAGAAAGGGTATACGGTGTAGAAAGGGTATACGGTGTAGTTAGGGTAAATGGTGTAGAAAGGGTAACTGGTGTAGAAAGGGTAAATGGTGTAGAAAGGGTATATGGTGTAGAAAGGGTATATGGTGTAGAAAGGGTAAATGGTGTAGAAAGGGTATATGGTGTAGAAAGGGTATATGGTGTAGAAAGGGTATGGTGTAGAAAGGGTAAATGGTGTAGAAAGGGTATATGGTGTAGAAAGGGTATATGGTGTAGAAAGGGTATATGGTGTAGAAAGGGTATATGGTGTAGAAAGGTGTAGAAAGGGTAATGGTGTAGAAAGGGTATATGGTGTAGAAAGGGTATATGGTGTAGAAAGGGTATATGGTGTAGAAAGGGTATATGGTGTAGAAAGGGTAAATGGTGTAGAAAGGGTATATGGTGTAGAAAGGGTATATGGTGTAGAAAGGGTATATGGTGTAGAAAGGGTAAATGGTGTAGAAAGGGTAAATGGTGTAGAAAGGGTATGGTGTAGAAAGGGTATATGGTGTAGTTAGGGTAAATGGTGTAGAAAGGGTAACTGGTGTAGAAAGGGTAAATGGTGTAGAAAGGGTATATGGTGTAGAAAGGGTATATGGTGTAGAAAGGGTATATGGTGTAGAAAGGGTAAATGGTGTAGAAAGGGTAAATTGTGTAGAAAGGGTATATGGTGTAGAAAGGGTAAATGGTGTAGAAAGGGTAAATGGTGTAGAAAGGGTATACGGTGTAGAAAGGGTATACAGTGTAGTTAGGATAAATGGTGTAGAAAGGGTAACTGGTGTAGAAAGGGTAACTGGTGTAGAAAGGGTAAATGGTGTAGAAAGGGTATATGGTGTAGAAAGGGTAAATGGTGTAGAAAGGGTATATGGTGTAGAAAGGGTAAATGGTGTAGAAAGGGTAAATGGTGTAGAAAGGGTATATGGTGTAGAAAGGGTATATGGTGTAGAAAGGGTAAATGGTGTAGAAAGGGTAAATGGTGTAGAAAGGGTAAATGGTGTAGAAAGGGTAAATGGTGTAGAAAGGGTAACTGGTGTAGAAAGGGTAAATGGTGTAGAAAGGGTATATGGTGTAGAAAGGGTATATGGTGTAGAAAGGGTATATGGTGTAGAAAGGGTATATGGTGTAGAAAGGGTATATGGTGTAGAAAGGGTATATGGTGTAGAAAGGGTAAATGGTGTAGAAAGGGTATATGGTGTAGAAAGGGTATGGTGTAGAAAGGGTATATGGTGTAGAAAGGGTAAATGGTGTAGAAAGGGTATATGGTGTAGAAAGGGTATATGGTGTAGAAAGGGTAACTGGTGTAGAAAGGGTATATGGTGTAGAAAGGGTATGGTGTAGAAAGGGTATATGGTGTAGAAAGGGTATATGGTGTAGAAAGGGTATATGGTGTAGAAAGGGTATGGTGTAGAAAGGGTAAATGGTGTAGAATGGTGTAAAGAAAGGGTAAAGGGTAACTGGTGTAGAAAGGGTATATGGTGTAGAAAGGGTATATGGTGTAGAAAGGGTATGTGGTGTAGAAAGGGTAAATGGTGTAGAAAGGGTATATGGTGTAGAAAGGGTAAAGAAAGGGTATATGGTGTAGAAAGGGTATATGGTGTAGAAAGGGTATATGGTGTAGAAAGGGTAAAGAAAGGGTAAATGGTGTAGAAAGGGTAAATGGTGTAGAAAGGGTATATGGTGTAGAAAGGGTAAAGGAAAGGGTATATGGTGTAGAAAGGGTAACTGGTGTAGAAAGGGTAAATGGTGTAGAAAGGGTAAATGGTGTAGAAAGGGTATACGGTGTAGAAAGGGTATACGGTGTAGTTAGGGTAAATGGTGTAGAAAGGGTAACTGGTGTAGAAAGGGTAACTGGTGTAGAAAGGGTAAATGGTGTAGAAAAGGGTATATGGTGTAGAAAGGGTATATGGTGTAGAAAGGGTAGTTAAGGGTATATGGTGTAGAAAGGGTATATGGTGTAGAAAGGGTATATGGTGTAGAAAGGGTAAATGGTGTAGAAAGGGTATGGTGTAGAAAGGGTAAAGGTGTAGAAAGGGTATATGTGTAGAAAGGGTATAGAAAGGGTATATGGTGTAGAAAGGGTAGGTGTAAAAGGGGTGTAGAAAGGGTATGGTGTAGAAAGGGTAAATGGTGTAGAAAGGGTATATGGTGTAGAAAGGGTATATGGTGTAGAAAGGGTATATGGTGTAGAAAGGGTATATGGTGTAGAAAGGGTAAATGGTGTAGAAAATATGGTGTAGAAAGGGTAATGGTGTAGAAAGGGTATATGGTGTAGAAAGGGTATATGGTGTAGAAAGGGTATATGGTGTAGAAAGGGTATATGGTGTAGAAAGGGTATATGGTGTAGAAAGGGTATATGGTGTAGAAAGGGTATATGGTGTAGAAAGGGTAAATGGTGTAGAAAGGGTATATGGTGTAGAAAGGGTATATGGTGTAGAAAGGGTATATGGTGTAGAAAGGGTATGTGGTGTAGAAAGGGTAACTGGTGTAGAAAGGGTATATGGTGTAGAAAGGGTAAATGGTGTAGAAAGGGTATATGGTGTAGAAAGGGTATATGGTGTAGAAAGGGTATATGGTGTAGAAAGGGTATATGGTGTAGAAAGGGTATGGTGTAGAAAGGGTATATGGTGTAGAAAGGGTATATGGTGTAGAAAGGGTATATGGTGTAGAAAGGGTATATGGTGTAGAAAGGGTAAATGGTGTAGAAAGGGTAAATGGTGTAGAAAGGGTATATGGTGTAGAAAGGGTATATGGTGTAGAAAGGGTATATGGTGTAGAAAGGGTATGGGTGTAGGGTAAATGGTGTAGAAAGGGTAATGGTGTAGAAAGGGTAAATGGTGTAGAAAGGGTATATGGTGTAGAAAGGGTAAATGGTGTAGAAAGGGTATATGGTGTAGAAAGGGTATATGGTGTAGAAAGGGTATATGGTGTAGAAAGGGTATATGGTGTAGAAAGGGTATATGGTGTAGAAAGGGTATATGGTGAAAGGGTATATGGTGTAAAAGGGTATATGGTGTAGAAAGGGTATGGTGTAGAAAGGGTATGGTGTAGAAAGGGTAAAAAGGGGTGTAGAAAGGGTATGGTGTAGAAAGGGTATATGGTGTAGAAAGGGTAAATGGGTAGAAAGGGTATATGGTGTAGAAAGGGTAGGTGTAGAAAGGGTATATGGTGTAGAAAGGGTATATGGTGTAGAAAGGGTATGTGGTGTAGAAAGGGTAAAGGTGTAGAAAGGGTATATGGTGTAGAAAGGGTAAGGGTGTATGGGAAAGGGTATATGGTGTATATGGTGTAGAAAGGGTATATGGTGTAGAAAGGGTATATGGTGTAGAAAGGGTATATGGTGTAGAAAGGGTATATGGTGTAGAAAGGGGTGTAGAAAGGGTATGGTGTAGAAAGGGTATATGGTGTAGAAAGGGTATATGGTGTAGAAAGGGTATATGGTGTAGAAAGGGTATATGGTGTAGAAAGGGGTGTAGACTGGTGTAGTATATGGTGTAGAAAGGGTATATGGTGTTATATGAAAGGGTATATGGTGTAGAAAGGGTATATGGCGAAAGGGTATGTATGAAAAGGGTACCGGTAATGGTATACTGTGTAGAAAGGGTATATGGTTAATGGTATTTACAGTATCAACACACTTCGAAAATCAGACGCTTGGAGGGCCATTTGGAGAGGGTTGTTTTTGTGTGTATTGTGTGGGTTTGCATGTGTGTGAGCATGTGCATTTATGTAAGTGTGTGTGTGTGAGAGAGAGAGAAATTTGAGAGATGAATTCATACACTCTCTATGCTAATAGTATGGCTGTAGGGGTATTTGCATGTATGAGTGTGTCACACAACCCAGATGCTTATGTCAAGAATGAAAAAAATATGGCTAAAACAACAGGCATTATGTGCTTTCTAAAGGCTTTAGGACAAACCCTGGTGGTAATCAAGACTGTTCCGCTTTGACTCGTCTTCTCTTCTGTCCCTTGATTACCTTTTAGCCTTCTACTTTGTTGTTCCTCTGTCTCCTTTCGCCTCCTATTTCTGTCTTAATCCTCCTAATTTAATTCTCCCTTGATCCTCTCTCTTTCCCTTCATCCCTTTCCTTCTCTCTCTCTCTCTCTCTCTCTCTCTCTCCTTCTCTCTCTCTCTCTCTCTCTCTCTCTCTGTGTACACAGCTGCAGTCGTTCCTGCAAGTGAACATCAGCCAGGTACATGTGGATGAGTGTGCCAACACCGACTGTGGCGGCAGCGGCGGCTGCTCCAACGTGCTGAGCGTCAGCGACACGCCCACTGTGGTGGATTCTGGGAGCCTGTCACTGGTGTCCGTGACGGTGGAATCCACGGCAGTATGCAGCTGCTCCGGTAGAGAACACGTCCACAAGATCTGTTCCTCCTATCCCAGAAACCCCTGCTTCAACGGGGGCATCTGTGTCGACACTCAGAGCGGGTACAGGTGAGGAAGAAGTCATACCACCTGCAGTGAAATGTTCACACAGGAGAAGGGGTTTAATTGTGTTTACAGTTGTGTACGGGTGAGCTGAGGTGTCAAAAAACAGCAAATAGCCTTTGGCAGCCTGACCTTTTAGCAGTCACGAGGGTGGGGGAAGGGGAGGGAAGGCTCAGATCTGTTGTTTCCCTGTTGAGGTAGTGATGGTTACCTGGAGTTTTCAACAGATAGATGAGAATGAATACCTGCTAGGAGAATGCTTTATGAATGAGAGTGAGGGCTATGTGTGGGAGAGGAATCAATAAGTCAACTAATACTTAAATCTTGCTAGAGAGATGAAACTCTATGAAGGTATTTGGCCAAAAACAGGCAAGTGGCGCCGTGCGCTCGCACCAATGCTGTGCTGGTGCTGAATGATAGATCAAGTGAAGCTTTCAAAAGGATCCAAGCCCCTTTTTGTGAGTCTCATCACTTAACCTACCTCCAAGATTTCTCACAAATATGAGGTACACAGCTTTTAGCCTTTTTCTCCAATTATCCAGAGCCAATAATGCTATTGATTTTCTTCACTGGGTAACAATACCTAAACAGAGAGAAGGGGACTAACAATCCATTTTACACGGGGGGCGAGGGGGGTAATGGTGAGGAGGAGAGAGTGCAGCAAAGTCATTTGGTACGGGGGTTGGAAGGTGAGGTGAGGGTGAGGGTTAGACAACCAGAAAACATAGCCGAGGCTGTTTAAATAACCTCGTTAGCCACGCCTGATTATTCTGCTTCATCTCTAATTGAACAGAGTTAAACCATGTCCACAGGTCTCACCTCTCTCTCCCTCTCTCTCTCTCTCTCTCTGGCTCTCTCTCTCTCTCGTCGGCCAGGCCTTTGATGTCTTTCCGACCTGGGCTCAGCTCACTGCTGTAATCCCAGCGGTGGTTGTTTAGGAGAGAAGCTTTAGCTTCAGTACTGAGCTCTGTATTCTACAGTACAGCAGCCATGTTGCAGTGCCATGTGTCTGGTGCCTCGTGTTCCTCTCTGCTCCTCTCACCTCCTCTACCTCTCTCACCCAGTGCCTCTCTGTTTTTGGTTCCTTCTTGGTCCTCCTGAATGAATTTCATAGTTGTGCTCTGAATGTCTGAGCGAGCTCAACATCAAGCTAAATACTTCTGGGATCGTGTTGAGGAGGAAGGCTAAACGCCGCCGGTGATGTGGGGGGAATTTTCTTTAATCTAATGATCTTTGTGATTAAAAATGCAAAGGAAATGAACACGTCGAAAATGCCAACCTGGCCGCTACACGAAAGGAGGTATTTAAAAGGGAATGATGCATGTTTTATCATACATCTGTGTATATTTTTGTTAGGGTGTTTGCAATGCGGAAGTGCACTTAAATGACAATGCACAAACAATTTAATGAGCGCTCGAGATCATTTAAAAAATATATATATTTCATCTCTGAGAATTCATGCAACACTTTATTTTCTGATGCAATTCTGTGTCAACCAGATTGTACACAAGCACTGTGGAGACCACTTAGGTACAATAAAACTGGAGACTGTCCTACTGTTTTTTCTTTAAATTAATCTACTCACGTTCACATATGCAGAGTTGCATCCAGTTTATACGGACCATCCAAAGTCATCCAAAATCATGGCAGACATGG
Organism: Oncorhynchus masou masou; assembly: GCF_036934945.1. Lineage (NCBI taxonomy): Eukaryota > Metazoa > Chordata > Actinopteri > Salmoniformes > Salmonidae > Oncorhynchus > Oncorhynchus masou. Next base: position 39,294,977 of record NC_088213.1, read on the forward strand.
GATGCATTTAAAAATGATGTGTCTTTGGCTGTGAGTGATGAAAGAAAATGTGGCCTCGTTCGACAATTCCTTGAGTAATTCAATAGACGGTTTTGTGCACAAAGACCTAAAGTGGCTCATTAGGAATTTCCAAATCTGACCGTGTATAGAAATGGTCATTCTGGGCCAGGAGTCAGTTAAACTGCAGTACCGAAGCCAAACTGTAGGAGCAGTCAAAACCATGCTTCTTGACCAGTAACCTGACCCCTTTTGGTGGAGACACATAAACGACTACACTGCTGTGTGTCTGGCCTGAACTCTGTGAGCAGAATCAGAATCACCATATCTACTAAGGCACTGCTCTAGGGAGGTGTTGGCCATTCCTCCTGTGGGTTTCACGTGTGCAGACTTATGATCCCACAGACGTCAACACAGCCACAGATGATACTTCAGTTGGAGCACGCTGACAGACGTATAACGTTAGTCTCCTGACTGAGGTAGAGAAAGAGAGAGGACGAAGGAGGATGACAGACACACACATACACACACACACACACACACACACACACATCCCGTGCAAACACACACATCGAAAGTCCCTCGTTTAAAATCCACTTGGCATTGTTAGTTCATATTCAGAGGTAATCTGCTGCTGATTTGGTGTTCATGTCTAGAAAGGGGGTGTATACGGATGTTCCTGAAAAAATTGCCAGACATCTTGCCCAAAATTTGAACATATGCCCAAATGCTCTTCCTGGAATTGTCCATCCTGCTTCCCTTTGAAACACGAAAGGAGAAGCAATTTAATTTGGTTCTCTGCTGTTTAATTAAAAGAAGAAAGTAAACCCAGGATTTGTGTCTAGTTGGACGTACTAAGCGTGTAATGTGCCTCGCCATTGGTCCGTACCAGGATGATTTATGCAGCCAACCCAGAGTTAATCCCAGCTCTCTCTCTGTTGGAGACACATATTGGCTTCTAACAGTTGAACTGACATTGCCAGTTTGGCCCAAACACAAGATAAAGTTGTTGATGTGTCAGAACAGAAGAGCCTCCTTGTTGATGACAAGTTGTCCTTGTAAGAACTCACATTCCTCAGCTTATATTATAACTGAAAAGCCAAGAACTGAAAAAGCTGTGAAGCATTTTAAATCTGTGAATGTAGCGAATAATTAACCATGTTAATAGAAATTCCTCACATTATACGTATTCAATTAGGACATTTCTACGATTATTGTTTCCACTAGAGAATGTCTTTATAACTGAAGGTCAATGTCATCCTCTGCAGGCTTGGGTGTGTGAAACCGTTCAAAGACAAACGCAAGCCTGGTAATAGATATGAGACAGAGGCAGTGGACGGTTGCTGAGCAGAGCACAGAGCCCTGGCCTGGTTTATCACTAGGCGTTGAGCACACGGATGTCGAACTGAGCAGATGCGTAGAGATCCCCTGCGACGCAGCTCAGAGATTTAAGATTTAAGAAACAACATGTAGATAATCGTGGCGGCCAGGATTAATAGCGGGATTTGAAAATGGAGGGCAGGGGAGATTACTTGGTCCGAACGCTAACAAATAACATTCCCGTGTGCAAGCAAAGAACAGGAAATGAGCAAAGGGAGAAAAAAAACTCAAGTACAGTAAGAGGATTGGGGTTGAGGCCATCGTGGCTGAAATCATGTTCCTGATATCTCTGAGGGGATAAAGGAGTGAGATAATTCCCTGACAGTGGGTGAATTGTTTCCAAACGGACAGATAAGGTCAAGTTTCCAGTGTATTGTCCCCCTATCTTTACATCTCCTTCTCTCTACAGCCTTATCTCTCCCTCTTTCTTTTCTATAAGTGATCCCTCCGTTGTACGTCACTGTCTGTCACTCCGGGAGATGTGTTGAAGTCTTTTTGATGGTCAGATGGTGTAATACACGCCTTGTTTGCCGCTCGGGGCCTAGTCACACTGAGCCGTGACCGTGCGTGTACACTTCCTCCCTTTCCATGTGACAGTGGTCAGGTAGACGCATG